>NC_137618.1:30945039-31082539 GCF_963280865.1 Gymnoscopelus braueri
TATTGAGCCAGTTTGTATGCATGTTATCTCCTGGTTCTGTGTGGAAAAAGTAAAAAAATAAAATAAGAAAAAGATAAGAAAAATAAAATAATTAAAAAAACGTTTTTTTTTTTTTTTTACTGAAAAACGGGAGGAATTGTTCCCTGACGTGACGTCACGTAAGGGACCAAATCAGTTTGGCCTGTTTTGAGACCAATTTACAGAAAACCCCAGATTTGCTGTGAAAGCCTGAGTGTTCAAACTGGGGTATTTTTGAGGATAGAAGAGAGGTAGGGGAGACCAAAAACACACAAAAAATAAGAAAAAGTTAAAATTCATGGTGTAGTCCCTTTAACAAAAAAATATCACCTACCCTACCTTTATCATCTTGGTGGGAGACAATAGTCTGACAACAGTGTAATGTTGGCCCATCTAATGACTGTTCCACTCCATTCTTAGTGATTATTCTAGTGATTACATTTTCAATTAATCAAATAGCCCTTTTTTTCCCTGAGCCAATTTAACAGTGTCACGCAAAAACTATGTGAAAATAGGCTATCTACATGCTCACAGCGTTCCATTAACTGTTGCACCCAAATCTGAAGTGATATTAAATGAAAGAGAGAGGGGGGTGAGAGGGAGAGAATGAGAGAGGGAGAGAGGGAGGGAGAGAGGGAGAGAGAGAGAGAGGAAAAAGAACAATAGAGGGATGAGACATGGAGAGAGAATGAGAGACGGGCATTGAGAGAGACAAGGAGAGATCAAGAGAAAGAAATAAATGCGGGATAAAGAAGAAGTGACTTCTGCTTGCTTGGTAGTCTTTCTGTCCAGCAGAGTGAATATGGATTATTTTAAGGCCTGTTACACCATCACAAACCACATCACAGCCTGGCTAACACACAGTACATTTGACCCCCAAAAGACAGTGACACCCATTGTTCTGGGTGGCGGGTGGCAAACACAAAAGGAATGTGTGTGTGTGTGTGTGTGTGTGTGTGTGTGTGTGTGTGTGTGTGTGTGTGTGCCCGCGGAGGTGTGCGCACGCTTTTATGTTCATTATAAAAAAAACATCAGGCACAAGAATCAATGGCATGCATCTAAAATGCCTTGCAAGTTTCCTCCTGTTTTCCACGGAGAAAAGATTTCCATGGAGCAATGCCACGCTGGTTAAAATAGAATAAAAGAAGAGAATAAAAGAGTGTGTCGAATGGCTGAACGCAAGGTGGTAAAAAGACAAATCTCCATGTTCATTATGCCATCTACTGAGAGACTTCACATTTGAACAGAGAAATGCAAGGCGGTCACACTCTGGCATTATCATCAAATCCAATAATAATGCACTATGCCTTGTTTGCTGCAGTCAACAAGGTAACAAAACCTCCTGTGTCAGCGGCCTCTGAATTTCTATCTATCAGGACCTGCAATGAATTTGCTTCCTGCTTCACTGACAGAATTCAGAAAATTAGACAAGCAGTCAAAGCCTCCATATCAGGTACAAGCTATTCGGGAACAATGCAAGTCGAGAGCGATGCATTGGGAATGCATGCCCCACCCAGTTATGCAGTACCCGTTGTACCCGTTGTCAGAGTACCCGTTGTACCCGTCTCTGTCTGTGTCCCTTTTGTGCCCATACTGTATATGATCTCTGTATCTGTCTGTCTGCCTGTGTCCCTTTTACGGCCATATATGGAGATCTCTGTCCGTCCTTGTCCCTTTTATGCCCATATATAGAAATCCCTGATGTCATCAGTACATGTCCATATATGAGTATACCCATATATGGGCATATCGGTCGGATCAGCGGTTATGGATAACCACCTATCCAAACAACTCGATGCCAGACACCACATTCCCTTGATTTTGCATATTTATTGTAAGATACCATGACACAATTGTCTTGGAGGACATTATACACATCTGAAATCCTCCTCCTGTTGCCTTGCTATTGTGATAACAGGCTTTTTCAAAAAATGTTTCAAATTGCATGGCCTTAGATATTCTACAAATTGTCAATACGTCTCTTCTCTCAGGTTTCTTCCTACAGGCCCTGAAAACTGCCGTCATCAACCCACTCTTAAAAAAGAATAATCTAGATACCTCCCTACAATTAAAGGGCCATATCAAACCTCCTGTTTTTAAGTTAAATCATTGTAAAAGCTGTCTTTCAACAGCTGAACAACTTCTTGGTATTAAGAAACTGCTCTGATGTCTTCCAGTCTGGATTTCGACCACACTACCACAACACTGAGATTACCCGTTAAGGTCTTCAATGACATCCAGTTAAACACAGATTGTGGCAGAATTTCAGTCTTAGTATTACTGATCTCAGTGTTGCAAGCATTCGACACAGTCAAACACAACAAACTTGGTGGGACTTTCTGGCACAGTACTAAATTGTTTGAATCCTACTCAAAGGACAGGGACTACTTTGTGGCTATAGGTAAAATCAACAAAAATGACATGCAGAGTTCCTCAACTGTCATCTGGGACAGGTCGGTTTTGTGGAGATGCAGTATTGAATGTGTGTTAAGTAACCTGACCATCACTGAACTTGACTTCACTGAAATGAAACAACTAATGCCTAATTTATGCTTAGTCTTACGATGGTGTTGCATGCCAAAAACAGCCATTCCACAAGCCCACGGACACAACGCAGGACTGATGTGACTGATCCCTGGTCGGTTATTTTTGTTGTGCGATAACTCAGGCTTCAGCCAGTTATGTGTCTTTGTCCATATAGTACACAGACACACACTAGTGTTGGCATCTTGTAGAAACCAAAGCTACAACCTTGAGGCACCAAGTCATGATGTCTCAGTCTAACTACAGATCACATGGGGGCATGAATAGTCTCACCGTTCTAGGCCTGGAACACTGACTATGACTCACGCAGACTCACTGACACCCAGACTCACACACACCAACACCCCCTAACACACATACAGCTTGTGTGTGTGTGTGTGTGTGTGTGTGTGTGTGTGTGTGTGTGTGTGTGTGTGTGTGTGTGTGTGTGTGTGTGTGTGTGTGTGTGTGTGTGTCACAGAGAGAGATCTATATTATATACCCTTATGTCACAGGTGTGTGCATAAACATGGTGGATTATCCATATCAGCTTTCCTCAGAGTGGCGTTTGGCTGTATACTAAGGCTAATCTCAGTCTATGAGAATTCCTCTGCACTCGAGCCTATTAGAGATTGCACTGCACTCACAAAGAGCTGCTCTTAAAAAGCACCGGCCGGGGTGAGCCGGTGCTCGTAGTGGTGTACCATTTGGACACATTTGTCTGGAGGGCTAATGTAATACCATGCCAGATTACCTTACACCACAGACAATGGACATTAGTTACAAGCTGACAATCATATGACAGCATGGAATGCCGACCAGAGGGCGATACACAGGAATAAGAAAATATGTGAAATGGACCAGCGATTTTACAAAAAACACAGGTGGTTTTGCGTGCATTACACGTGTGCTTGCTGCACCCACAAACCTTGTATCTTCATATTTCATCTTTTTTATTATTTAGTTTTTATCATAGTTTTTTTAATTAATTAATGCCCTATTTCATATTTACGTATGACAGTATCATGCAAGAGTAGCTAAAATAGATGATCTACAAGCTCACAATGTGTCGCATCGCCACACATCGTGACAAATCTGTTATTTGTGCTAATTTTGAAAGATTTTTTCCCGTATTTTATTAATATTTTACCAATGAAAATGATTAACAATAAATTGTAACTAACTACATTGGATCCATTGTAAAACAGGTTCTTTTTTTCTTTTCTTTTTTACATTTCCTGTAAAGTAATGGTTTTGGACAAACAATGTTTCTGCCAAAAGGGACAATATGCATGTAATGATAAAATACTCTCCTTCCTCTATGGAAGTCAAGTAGGTCAAAGAGTCAGTGTCGGCAGCCCAAGGCAGAATGTTTTCTATATGTCACCCATTCCCTTTCTCTCCTCTCACTCTCACTCTTGTCCAGTACTTCTTACTGATCTTAAACTCTCACTATCTTTCATTTTACTGGAGCATTTTACCCCCCCTCTCTGTATTTAACTGATAACCATTCTCTGGCTGCCTATAGATTTATCCCCACATCCTGATTATTTCAAACGCTTGCCTCGATTACAATTAATGAGCGATTATTAAAAAAAACTAGAGGTTCAGGCAGCTACGTGGCCCTCACACCTACGTCGCACCACCTATCCGACTATAAGGATAAGGATAATTCCTTTTAACAGGTCGTTCATGAAAGTCCTTGCGGTCTTGTTTCCAATGAGAACCTGTGAGCAATTGGGGTTAAGAGTCTTGCTCAGGGACAAATTTCATATCATCGGCACATATGCTGGGATAGCCTGGAATCGAACCTGGGGCAACCAGGGCCAGCTGGTTCCCTAGGCGGGCTCACTAACCACTCAGCTATGGCCGCCCCCTGGTATGCCCATATCTGAAGATCTCTGTATCTGTCCATATATTTATGGACAATTTATATTTATGCCCATATATGGAGATCTCTGATGTCGTCAGTATATGCCCATATATGGGCATGCCCCTTTTTGTGCCCATATATGGAGCTGACTGATTTGTTTGTGCCTGATGTCATGACGACACATTGAGGTTAGACAACTATATGGTTATGGCTGAATCATGGTGACATGAGAGTGACGACGTGGTCAACCTGCCCGCCCGCCCACCTGACCGTCCTACTGCCCGTCCTCCCTTAAGCCAATTATAATATAGAATAGGATAATAATAATGAAAATAGCAGATCTATCACTATGCGCTCTGAGCTTAGGCTATTTTTTCAATTTTTGCACGCCACTATTGTGCAACAAAGTATAATGCAGGGCTTAAGTGGTTAATCAGCCTACTTTAGTCGTTTATAGAAAAACTATTATAACCTTTTTGTGTCGATTCGTTGATATATATATAAATATATAAAAAGAAAACTGCTTCTCGATAATACGATTAATATACAGTACATGACATGAGCCAGATTAAGTCGGTTATTGGTTCTAAATATTTTCGGATAATTGCCCAGCCCTAGCTTAGAACCACATTCAACATCACAGCTGCATGATCACAGATTTGTGTCTACACAACACCTCTGTTATTTTGCTTGCAGAGCTCAGCAGAAACTTGGAGTTAACTAGTCCTGCTGGTGTAATGTGACTAGTGAAAACGAGTTTCAAAACACTGAGACTATAACTTATAAGCATTTGTTTGTGTTGACTGCAAATTATAGTCTCACAAATTATTAATTTATTGAGGTGATTTTTACTTATGCATTGATGTCAAATTAATATTCGGAGTATTTATTTGGTGGGATTTAATATCATTAATCAGATGATAGATGCAGGTAATCTGCAGCGGTAAAAGGAAGAAGCCGAGACTCAGTCCAAGGCCTTCCAGTTCTATCACTGCTAATCATCTGATTTGTCGCAATCATTATAACAAATATTGCTCAGAATTAATTTGACATAAAGCCATCAGTCAAAAGAAAAATGTTCATAACCTCAACAAATTAGCAAATTGTGATAACTTGCAATCAACACAAAAGAAATGACTCTACTATCACAATGCTGAACATTATCCCCCCCCCCTTTTTATGTATTTTTCAATGAACTCACACAAACAAGATCACGTTGCATCACGGGCGGTGCAGTCTTTACAAATCCATGCAGGGCTAAAAAAGAGATCAAAATCCTTTGACCTATATGGTCCCTTGTCAACGTAGTGATTATGGACTTGTAGCCACGGCGATTAGCAGCCAGCTGTGTATATGAGTTTAGAGGGCCAGAGTTCAGAGTTCACAGATGGCTCATGGAGACCTCGGACTGACCCCAAAGAAATGGGATTACTTGACGTGACGTTCAAAAGACACATGAAAAGCTGACCCCGTTCGTGGGTCCATTTTTACACTCAGCATTTTTCTAGCTAATCATACCATGGTCCAGTGCTTGAATCAATTACCTGAGTGTCGTCTCCCTGCTCTGCTGGGGGTGAGGGTTCTCCAGGCAGGGGCTCCCCGTTCTGAACGGGGGAGTCCTGGGATGGGCTGTCAGGGGGGTTGATGACAACAGACCTCTCTGAACGACTGCTGTCCTTACTGCTGCTGGCCTTGTGCCTCTCACGACTCCGGTCCCTGCGAGCGCACACACACACACACACACATTTGAAATATGTATTTATGTCCTCATAAGCAGAACAGAACAGAACAGTACAAGAATGCCTTGTACAAAGGACATAAACACTGCCAATGAAGTCAGACAATAGGAAAACAGCCTATAAGGCAGAACATTGTTACATACAATACAGTTGACATACTTGTCAGACACAGCGGACATCGATCATGGATAAAGGAAACAACGCCTCCTCCAAATTGAGCGGCTTCCTATAATAGCTGATACTGAGCAGTACCTTGCTTAACTGTTTGACCCTCCTTTTGGAGAGGCCGGTCATTTGTAAGCCCCTCACAACCAACTTGTTTCACATGCCCTATAGGCTGCCAAAGATAAAAACAAAAAGTTTACATCTGTAGCCTAGCTGTGAGATGGCCTGCTCTAACTGATGATATTTAAGCACTTTGGTTAGAAAGGCTTCTTCTAAGGCTTAGAGGTCGGCAGTACCTTTGATTACAGCTTAGAGTCTAAGCTGTAATCAAAGGTACTGCCGGACCTCGAGAATGACACACACACACACACACACACACACACACACACACACACACACACACACACACACACACACACACACACACACACACACACACACACACACACACACACACACACACACACACCACAGTGTACAAACACTTCACATCATGCGAGTACACACAGGCATACAGGTACATGCACACTCCTTTCCTCTCTCTGCCTCGCACACTTCGTGAACGTGTGCTCAGTTGCACTACTATGGTATGATGACGTGTGCACAAACCCACACCAAGCAGAGAGAGCAAAATCTCATTTGCTGAATAGGCCTGGACAATCAGTGAAATGGGTTAGAGGCAGTCAGCTGTGACGACCCTAATCCACAAGCTTTACCCATCTCTCAATCTCTCGCATTCTCGCTCTGTCATTCTCCCTCTCTTCCTCTTCCTCTCTCTCTCTCTGTCTATCTCTCTCTCTCTCTCCCTCTCTCCATTTGTTTGTTTTCCCATGCACGCCCGACATGTGGTTCGCTTTAACGGAAAACAAATAAACAGACACGAACTCCATTCAAAGAGCAGCCGGGCAGACATAAGCAAGCCTTTCAGCGAGGTCCGCAGTCCGCACAACTGGCCCTGAATGCACTCCCTGGGATGGAGACAAATCCAACGCAATAAGCAGCAGTTAAACCTCACAACAAACAGATTGATGGCCGTGTGTGAGAGATATTACAGTATTACTAAATGCACGTATACAGCGACCAACGGGACACAAGACCCAGATCGATGCCTAGCAAAGGGGTGAGATGAGAGAGACTGACATCGTAGGAATACAAGACAGACAGACAGGTGGACAGAAAGACAACCAGTGAACATACCCATGTCTGTTTGATTTCCCGGAGCGGCTGGAGTAGGAGTAGCCCGAGTGGGTCGACTCAGTGTCCATTCCAATGCAGCTCTAGCCCAGCGGCTGGCCGGGGGGGTGGGGGATGGGGGACAGTGTGTGGCACAGAGAGGATCAGAGGGTAGATGCTGTTGAGACGCAAGAGGCGGTTGCTACGGTCAATGGCCCGTTGAGGACTTCACAAATCTGTGGTGGCTGACAGCTAAACCAGGAGAGCTGCTTTGGTGCACACCTTGACCTAAGAGAGAGAGAGAGAGAGAGAGAGAGAGAGAGAGAGAGAGAGAGAGAGAGAGAGAGAGAGAGAGAGAGAGAGAGAGAGAGAGAGAGGAGGGAGGGGGGAGATACCATGCATGGGAGAGTTTCCATTATAGCTCTGCATTAAAGATAGCTATATACAGTAGCTAACAAATAATGCAATGGTCCGGATGTACTGTACTACTAGCCTACTGTTTGTTCAAGCAGGTTTTTGGCTATATTTGTCTTTGCACGACTATGACCTATAAGATGAAGGCCTGTGCCAAAGCTGAATATTCAGCACGCTACCACAGTGATGGAGTGTGTGTTATTAACCACTTGCAAACTGGCGTCCGTATTTGGAGCATGTCATTATAGGCAAAAAGGTTTCACTCATTAAAATGTTGATGATTTTTTTGTTTTTGGAAGAAAATAGATTGGTAGATAGATTTTAGTTTAGCTAAAACATTTTTTAATAGGGTTTAATTGATTTAAACACATGCATTTCATTATGACAGAGAACAGGTGACATGCAGACCTGGGCTATACGGACAAAATCAAATATCACAATATTTGTGACCAAATATCTCAATATCCATATTGTGATGATACTGTGGGGTCTGACTATTGGTGCTTTCACAAAATATTTACACAATGAGATTTTTTAATATATCATCAGTAATGCCTATATAATAACTAAGTGGGTAAAGGCAAATAATAAAACAGCTGGAACAGTCAGGTAAGTTCAGAAAGTAACATCGCTTTACTGTAATGCAGCGTTTAAAACCTGGAAAAGACAATACTTATATCATCTCACGATTACAATATCCAAAATGCCAGACTATATCTAGTCCCATATCATGATATCAATATAATATTGCCCAGCCCCTCGTGACATGTCACGGCTGTCTATCCCCGCTCCTCTCGCCTCACACCTGACTGACAGGCCTGTCAGAGGATGAGCCACACAATATACCACATAAGATTATCAATCATTATTTCATTTTACAGGATAGGCAGGTTTATCCAACGTTGTGTAACTGGAAGACGTATGCACAAAGAGCATTTGCGAAGAGTAATCTGAGTTCCCAGAAGTTCTCGCCAGCTCTCGAGTAATGGAGGTGAGCGTCACATATTTAGAGAGCCTGCTATCTGCATCCAGACAGTCTCAGCTTCGTCTTAACGGGAGGAAAGTGAATTCATCAATTTCCTCTTCCAGAGCGATAATGCCTAAGCGGCGTCGTGGACTAAAATAAGCTCACAACGTGCCGTATAAAGCAGGCTTAATGTATGCCGTGCGCGCCTTACAGATGTCTTGGTGACCCACCAAGTGTGACTACTCATTTTAGTCAACATCCACCAATCTATAGTCAGTGTCAGTTCCCATTGCAGTTGTCCGGACAACTACCTGTCAATCATTATCCCCAGTCTCATTTGACTAACAGGCATTATGCTAATTCGTGGTCCTGTTTAGAACCTTTTCATTATCTCTCTATAACCGATGGTGCATGTAAACGCCAAAATAGCTCATTCAGCATACTGGAGCGCAGATCCACATAGAGTATGGTAATGATTCTTTACGCACTGTCTGTGGTTACTGGAAAATGATGCATTGTGGTTGACTTCCATTAGGATAATGCACGAGTGGGTCGAGGCACTCTTCGTTCCTTCCTTTCGAAATAGTCGCCATGGGAGTTATGGTTTCCACAAATTGGACACACAGATTTATCATTTGGATTTTTAAGGCTGACAGTACTGCATGTTTTCAGATAATATACAACAATATTATGAATGATGTAATATCGCCGCCACTGTCATGCATGATGTCTTGTCTGTCACATAAAACAATTGTGGACAATGAGTGTGGCACTGCCACGTATTACGAAACTATAAAGACCCTATATTATACAGATCCAGCAACAAAAGGAATAATGTAGAGTACGTGGCATCAGCCCTTACTGAGCAATAAATACATTAGCTAATGTTACTGACAAGCTGAGAGCATCAAAAAACCTCCAACATGGCAGTACACTCCGATACGCATGCAGGACATCAGCAAGTAATGGACTTGAACATAACTAGAACACATTACTCAGTACATCAAAGCTGATGTCGAGACATCACACATTTTAACACCAGCCAGACGCAGAGAGAGAGAGAGAGAGAGAGAGACATAGAGAGAGAGAGAGAGAGAGAGAGAGAGAGAGAGAGAGAGAGAGAGAGAGAGAGAGAGAGAGAGAGAGAGAGAGAGAGAGAGAGAGAGAGAGAGAGAGAGAGATAGAGAGAGAGAGAGAGAGAGAGAAGAGAAGAGAGCGTCATCTCTCATCCCTAACCCACATCTGGAGCGTCCACTGTTGCCTTGGTAACACAGGAGGCAGGCGGCCCCTTCTAGCAGCAACGATCAATCAACTCCTGCTGAGAGTAAATGTGTGTGATATCGACGCTGTCGGGTGGAAACCTTGTATCTCCATATTTCGGCGTTTCGTTTTTTTCGAAAATGAATGCCCTACTGTACTTCGTCATATTACAGTCTCACACAAAAGTAGACAAGCTCTCAACGTGTTGCATCGCGACGTTTTGAGAGCTTTTATTAAATTCAATTCAATCTTTATTTCAGACCCAGGAAGATCCATATCACAATTAGAAACACAACGCAATAAAATAGCAGAAAGGAAAATAAAAATAACAAACAAATAGCCCACATTGGTCAATTTCGGACATACAAACATGTGCAGATCTGTGTAGTCAAAGTCAAAGTCAAAGTGGTTATGTGTCTGTGGGTTTCATACATATTGAACCAATGAAAAGTATGCACAGTTAAGAGCGTGTGACTAAACATTAACTACATTGGATCCAGTGGCCCATTTCCATTTCCTGAAAAGCATAACATTATTGGATATACAAGGTTTCCAGCAATGATATGCGTGTGTGTGTGTGTGTGTGTGTGTGTGTGTGTGTGTGTGTGTGTGTGTGTGTGTGTGTGTGTGTGTGTGTGTGTGTGTGTGTGTGTGTGTGTGTGTGTGTGTGTGTGTGTGTGTGTGTGTGTGTGTTATGTGTTAGAAAGGAAAAGAGGGTGGGTGGGGGTGGCACAGAGAAGGAGGGCACAGAGAGCAAACAATGCTCTCTAATCACCCTGAGCATCCTTATGGTTAAATGAAAAACCCTACGGTTTGAATAAAGGCTTTTAACCCCCAGAGTGCTGGTCGCTGGACGTGTGGCGGGCTGTATGTGGGCCAAGCAGATCGCTCAAAGCAGGCACTCATCCACGAGACGAGCATGAAGAGGCGCAGTGAACCAGGCCATGTGGAAAATCACAGCCAGGGGGTAAAAAAAACTATCAGTTACAATGCTACGGATAAACATGAATAAAGCATGGTGAAATAACGATGTACGCGAGGGAACGCCCCGCTGCCCCCAAACCACCTACGTCAGTCATCTGCTCACTAGTGAGCATAGTGAGATGCACTGCTATAGGAAATGCGGGCTCCAGCGAACCGTAATTACAGTTCTCTGCACATTCTTCCACTCGGCTGCACCGAGGAGACGTTCACGAGAGCAGAAAGTGACACTAATGTAAAACAAACACTCATTAATGTGTTGGTTTAGTGGACGCAGGCTATGACACAGTGGGAGATCATCATCAAGCGAGGTCAGACTGTTGGGCGCAGACACACGGCCAATTACGCGACCCCCTTTTTTTTTTTTACTATTGATTGATACAAGAAGACAATGTTAAAGGAGTTAAAATATCACAGTCTACCTCTCCCTCTGGAGTGGTAGACTGTGATATTTTAAACGTATAGCCTACATTTAGGTAGCTGATGTTCCCATCCTGGTTGACTTGCAACAAGTACAACCAAATATAGCAGATATACAATATACATAGCGCGGCACCGAGTGCCGCGCTATGAGCTTGTAGATCTGCTATTTTTGAAAAATCTTGAAAATGTGTGCAAATCTTTTAATATATATTGTTTCAAAGCGAACATTTTAAACTAAAATCTTTGCTTCTGGGGGTACCTGGAACTAAATATTTTGAGATGGGGGTCGGTGGCCAAATACATATAATTTTGGGGGTCCTTGAAATGAAAAGGTTTGAGCACCACTGATACAGAAACATACGTTTTTCAGAAAACTGTTGGGATTTAGAAAACATTTGAACTATCGGCTTCAGGTCTCAATGGGTTAAGACTTGAGTGTGTTTGTGTGCCAGCAGAGTGTGTGCGCATGCGTGTGTCAGCCATTTTCCCAATCAGTCTCCCCCATGACGGGGCAAGAAAGCCTATGCAATGTTTACATGCCAACAAACCCCCCAGACGTGGCATGCACCCTGTGTGGCACAGATCATCTTCACAACCCATCTGCAGTACCGGGAGTCTGGGTTACCATGGCATCTGTGCCCCCCCCCCCTCCTCCTCCCTCAAAACCATTAGCCTCCTGCCTTCCTTCCCCTCCTCTGTGTGTGTGTGTGTGTGTGTGTGTGTGTGTGTGTGTGTGTGTGTGTGTGTGTGTGTGTGTGTGTGTGTGTGTGTGTGTGTGCGTGTGCGTGTGCGTGTGTGTGCGTGCGTGCGTGTGCGCGCGCACATGCGCCCTGATGGCATAGTGCCAAATTGTGCCAGATGCAGTGACTGGCACTGGGTTTCAAAAGCAGTCAGACCCAGACACACCGCATCTCTAACACCATACAACACAAATGCAAAACAATCAGTGCAATGATGACAAATTCATGGAGCTATATAGTAGTATACTACACACACACACACACACACACACACACACACACACACACACACACACACACACACACACACAAAACACACAACGGGGATGTTGTGATGTTGTGGCACTTAACAGTAACACAGAGAGTACAGTAAGCTGGCTAAAGAAGTGTCTAGAATCTAATTCCAGAGGGTCTTGCAGTGTTATTTATAGTGATAGCGATGTCCAATCTGCCCAAATGGACTGCAACAAACCCTGTGGAACAGCTGTTGATTACCACTGTAGCCTAGCTTGATTTAAACTGTGTCGTGCGATGGTGCTGTGTGTTGAATATAGCCGATCTACAAGCTCACAATACATCGCATGCATCCTAGAAAAGTGTGCTCCTCAGAGCACAGGTCTCCGCCAGGCCGGGTTGCCTAGCCAGGGCCCGTAAACTTTGGTCATAGCCACTTGGAATGGGATCTGAAAAATCAAATTGATCACATGACCACATAGATAATGTGTACCGATTTGTGAGAGTTTTGGACAAAATCTGTAGGAGTAGTAGCAAAACATGTGTTTTGAAGAAAACACACTATGGCAGAAAATGTAACCTGGCAAAAACAGGGCATATAAGTTGCGTCATGATCCACGGTTCAAGAGTTATAGGCCAAAACGTGAAGTGTGCTGTAAGCATTTGGGATGGACGTTCTTCCATGGCATAGTGGGAATGTGCTTGCAATGTTTCCCAGCAATTGGGCGCTGCATTCATGATGTGTGGCATTTTGTGCAAAAAGGTCACCCCCACAAACGTTGGGAGCCAATCATAGCCAATTGGAATCGAATATGAGAAATGTGACAGATACGTCTTGATCATATGACTACGGAGATAATGTATACGGATTTGCGTGTGTTTGGACAAAATCTGTAGGAGTAGTAACAGAAAATGTGTTTCGTGACTGGTGGTGGCGCTATAACTGGACGAGTTTGGCCTACTGCGAGTGCGCGTGCAAAGTTTCCCACCGATCGGCCCAGTGGTGCTTGCAGCATGTCGTGCAAAACGGGCCCCTCCAGCAAACTTTGAAAGCCAAACATAGTCAATCGGAATAGAATCCGAAGAATCTGACAGGTATATCTTGATAACATGACTACAGAGATGATGTGTATTGTGTACCAATTTGGGTGAGGTTTGGACAAAATCAGTAGGATTAGTAGCAAAAACTGTGTTTGCTTAACGCAACATGGCAGAAAACTTGGAAATAATAATTACAATACAATAAGTTTGATTATGACCTACGGTTCAAGAGTTATAGGCCAAAATGTGAATCGGCCAATTATAGCGCCACCATGAAGCCGCTTGTAGGGTGGCATTTCTTCCTTGGCGTAGTGGGAAATGGTGGGAATGTGTGTGCAAAGTTTCACGGCAATTGGACGCTGCGTATATAAAAATCCTGACAGATCTGACTTGATCACATGACAAAAAAATCTGTTGTTTTGCAAAAATCTGCCTCCTGGTGGCGCTATAAAGGCTGATGTGAAAAATTTGGGACGGAGGTTTTTCCTTGGCCTCTGGGGAGTGTGCGTGCACAGTTTCACGCAGATCGGTCCAGTTATCGGTAAAAATGTGAATCGGCCTGTTATAGAGCCAACATGAGGAAGATCAGAAAAACGTAGGATGGCATTTCGTTCTTGGCTTAGTGGGAATAAGCGTACACAGTTTCACGGCCATCGGATGCTGCGTTCATGATTTGGGGCATTTTGTTCCAAACTGATCACTCCTGCAAACTTTGGAAGCCAATCTTAGCCAATCTGGAAGGAATATGAAAAATCGGACAGATCCGTCTTGATCACATGACGGTAGAGATAATGAATACCGATTTGCGTGATGTTTGGACAAAATCTGTAGGAGCAATATAAAAAAATTTGTTTCTCAAAAATCGGCCTCCTGGTGGAGCTTTAACAGTCCAATGTTAGGGCAGAGGTTCTGCTCTGGCCTCCAGGGAGCATGTGTGCACAGTCAGAGCCGTCTGGGAGAAATGCGGGGCCCTGTGCGAAGTCGCGTGCGCGCGCAGCGCGCGTGCGCGCCCCCATCCTCGCGCGTGCGTGTTTGGGCGGATATTTCTTTTTATAACTCTTAATAAATGTGATTCTGTTCACTTTTTGCGGGGCTCCCCCAAGTGCGGGGCCCTGTGCGGCCGCACCGTTCGCACTACCCTTCCTGCGGCCCTGTGCACAGTTTCACGTCGATCGGACCAACGGTGCCAGAGATGAGCTGTACACTAGTCTCGCGTTACCAGACTGTTGCCTCCCACAATTTTCAAATGTTTCCGGCATACAGTCTGGGACTCGGAAGCTCTGATCATGATTAAAATATAAACCGGATGTGGAGCCTCCTCTCCATTTCCGTTTCGTCTTTACAGTCGCGCAAATTTATCCTAACATAAATACAAATCATCTAAGTATACATAGCTTGCTGCTTAGCAGAAATGGAAATTAAAAAGTAAAGTGTAAAGATATTTTAACGGAATCGTGAACGGAAGTGCCAGTTTCCTCTCTCGGATTTTGGGAGTTGTAGTTCCAGACTCTATATAGCATTCAGAGATTGTGGAATAGTTGTCTGGCTACGCGAGACTAGCTGTACACAGACGCCCGCCCGCCCGCCCGCCCACCCACCCACCCCCACACACACACCCCCACACACACACCCCCGCAAACACACACACACACACACACACACACACACACACACACACACACACACACACACACACACACACACAAACACACACACACACGGATGGACAGGGGCGAAAACATAGTTTCGGGCTCAGCGACGCCTCCGGCCTGGCGGAGACAAAAATACATAGCTTACAATATATCAGCAAAGCTATTTAGTGTAGAGGATGGAAAAAGGAGGGGACCTACTAGTATATATGTTACAGGGTGAATGGAGAACCAGGGTGATTGAAGAAGGCTCGCTCGTTTTTACCACCCACCCAGCAATTCTGTAGAAGCAACACTAGACACTAGAGGGAGCCACAAGCCAGGCTTGTGCACAAGCATATATGGCCGCTACCACACACACACACACACACAGTCACACACACACACGCGCGTGCGCGCACGCACACGTGCACATGCTTTCAATGGACTGTTAAGATACTTTTATTGTGTTCTGCTGGCTTTTGTTTTAGTTTCTCCCTGACACACACACACACACACACACACACACACACACACACACACACACACACACACACACACACACACACACACACACACACACACACACAGTGATCCATGAAAAGAACTATTCTGTCCCTATCGGTTTACAAATCAAACGGCGCTGAGTCGACTAGTGGAGCGTCGGCCGGTCAGTGCGGGCACTCGCGCCCGGAGGCGCGAGGGCGCACTTCCTCGGCCTCAAGCTCCACTAAGTCGGCGCGCCGTGCGTGTGAACGCGTGTTCAGCGTTCCCCTCATAGATATTATGGTTGCTATGTGGGGGGGAACAACAAAAGACAGGTCTCCACTCTCCGTCGGCGCATCAAAGCCCCGCCTCTCCGCGCTCTCCTTCTCCTCCTCCTCCTCGGAGGAGAAGGAGAGAAGGAGAGGACGGGACGGTTTAAAACGCGAGGAGGAGGAGGAGGAGGAGGAGGCTCCTCTTCCTCGCGAGCCTCGCGTAATAACCCCCCGCATCGCAGCGCCGTCCTCCTCCTCCTCCTCACGAGCCTCGCTAATAAACCCTGTCTCGAAAAGCCCCGCATCGCCCCGAAGCCCCGTGCCTAAAAACAAGCGCTCTGTCTTCAATCACCCTGGCTCTCCAAACACCCTGTGACATATAGACCCTTGGGGAACTCAGGTCAACTACTGTAAACAGTATACGGTTTAAGTGGTTAATGCAGCTAATCAAAGTGTTGTATTGAAGAATTTAGTTTATTTTGCATTTTCCTTGCAATAACACACACAGTGGCTTTTCAACAGAGGGGTCAGTAGAGGACAGTGCCAGACCTAGAACAGGAGTTTCTTTTTTAAATTTACGTAACTAGATACTGGTTATCATCACACGGAATCAAACTTGTTATCCATGACTGGAAGGTCCTTCCCACAGTGCTGCCCTTTGGAAGGCCTCCCCCCGTGTCTCATTCTATTATGTGCATGCATGCACATGTACATGCACACGCGCGCACGCGCACGTGCAAGCGCGCACACACACACACACACACACACACGCACACGCACACGCACACGCACACGCACACGCACACGCACACACACACACACACACACACACACACACACACACACACACACACACACACACAGAGAGAGAGCCATCACAAAAGGTAAAGGAGATAGTTAGGAGCTGACACAACTCTCAGGAATGCAAACTCCATCACATTTGATCCTCTTGTGTGAAACAACATCAAAATAGAGTAGAAATAGAGATGGATACGTGGTGCTGGAGGGCGGGGAGCGGATAAACCAGTGTTCAGACTGGCGTGTTCATTGAATATTCTTATCGGGTGGAAAACTAAAAGCAAACAAACAAACAAAATACTACCACACCTCCATTAATTCAGTCAATCTCTGCTATCTATGTGCAGAATGCCAATGCCTCTGATCACTCTAAAGGCGAGTTTAACCACATGAACCCTTGTGTCCCTATTCTGGGGGCGAAATTAAAATCGTGGATCTACAAGCTCAAGAGATTTGGTGCAAAGGGGAAAAGGAGGGGACCAAGTACAGACCCCAGGGGGATTCTGGTCAAAGGGTTTATCGTTCGGCCCATCCTTTTTTCCCTCTAGTCTACACCAAATCTCTTCGCCAAAAATAGCCAATCTACAAATGCGTTGTGAGCTTGTAACAGAATGTTTGCCCCAGATTAGGGATGCTAGGGACCCTAGGGTTCATGGTGTGTCACACTATATGTGGAATGCACCGCAACTTTAGCAAGACACAAGAGATGTCTTGAACAAGAGAAACCTTACGCCTTAAGAGAAAAGGTGAACAATGAGGTATAAGGTCAATGATGTGGTTTCTTAAGTGCAAGAGAATTTGAATTTGTGTACATTTTTGGATTGCCATCACAACCCTATTTCTAAGTGGAGTGTAAGCACCCCAGTGTCACCTGTTAAGGCTAGACCTATCAACACGATTCAATAATGAATGGAGGGAGATGATGTGTGTGGCTCCATTATGCGTCCAATGGCATGAGGCTACCGAGGTAGAAAGGAACGGACTAGCAGTCACGTGAAGTTGCTTCATTCAAGCTTACAGTATAGGCAGGAGGCTCCTCCAGCTGTGCAGCCTGTGCTGTCAGAATAGGCGTAAAGGCAAAAACAGCTGATGATGAACAGTAAGCTACACGATACATAGTCTGCACCTGTGCACCTAATAGAGCGGCTACAGCCTATAGAGCAAAGGTCTTCAACAGGGGGTCCGGGACCCAATGGGGGTCCTCAGAGTTACTACAGGGGGGGCTGCCAAATCTTTGTGTGATAGGATTGAACCCTAGCATCCCTATTCTGAAGAGAACTTTAGCCAAAAATAGCCAAAGCTCACAGCAAGGCGTTGTGAGCTTGTAAATCAGCTATTTTCTGCACAGAGGTTTAGTGTAGTTTCGGGGGTTTACGTGGTTAAATATCTGAAAATACACATTAACGTGAATCTAACTCAGTGTTGTCCAACAAGTCTATGCAACACAATTTTATACAATATGGGGGTCCCTGCTTCATCTCTCTCTCTCAGCTAGGGGGTCCTCCTTGGCCTGAAAAACGTTGAAGACCCCTGCTATTAGAGCTCAAAGCAGAACAGCTTGAGCTGGAACGCCAGGCTATTAGGCTCTTGCTAGAGACCTCTGTATCTCTATAGTCGGCTACTTCTTCTCTGTCACAGTGATACAGAGGTTCGGTTACAAAAGATCTCGTTTCAATTGCAGCAGCATGAGCAGACAGACAGACAGACAGAGCACCGGCTCTCAGCCCAATTACCATGTGTTCTGATCATTACAGGCGTTTACATCGGAAATAGGCAAATATGCATGCATGAATAATATCAATAAAATGTGGGCTCACGCAGACTACAAATAAGCGTTACATTTTCTCTCGTGAGACAGGGAGACCATTTTTTCCCCGAGACGGCAGTATTGAACTTCATCAGTGTATTATAATTCCTAGGGCTCGTGTTCTGGGCTTTTAAAATGCCTGTATTTACGATGAAAATGATCACATTAAAAAAAATATCATATGCGCTATTCAAATGTCTTAGCTCTGGCTTACTCACCCTTGAAAATGCAGCTTATGCCATTCCTCCACACGGTGTGAAGAAAGATAGCCTATGATGGCACTGCGCTCCTGCTGCAGGGCGCACCTACCTAGGCTGCAAACCCGACTGATCATCCGCTGCTTTCTAGCTGAAGGAGCTCCTCCATGCGCGACCAGTGGTGGAAAAAGTACTCACATTTTGTACTTGAGTAAAAGTAGCAATACTGCAATGTAGAGAAATACCCCGTTACAAGTAAAAGTCCGGAATTAAATATTTACTTCAGTAAAAGTACAAAAGTATTGGTATCAAAATCTAAATGTAGGCTACTTGAAGTAAAAGTTAGAAAGTAGGCTACTCATCATTATGCAGAATGTTGTTATCAAATGTATAAAATGTATACAAATCTTTTGAAAATAACCGATCTACATCAACAAGCTCACAATGCATGCATCGCAACGCATTGTGAGCTTGTAGATCGGATATTTTCAAATGGCTGAAATGTAGGGCTGAAGTGGTTAATGCATGTTTTGTAATTATAACCAAAATCTACAAAGTAACTAGTTACTCAAGTTTTCAAATAATTGTAGTGGAGTAAAAATACAATATTTGCCATTGAGCTGTACCCTAGTGGAGTAGAAGTAAAAGTACTGAAAATTGGAAATACTCCAGTAAAGTAAAAATACCTCAAAACTGTACTTAAGTACAGTACTTGAGTAAATGTACTTAGTTACTTTACACCACTGTGCGCGACTTTCTCATTCTACCAGAGGCAGGCCTACCATGGCTGGATGCAGTTAGGAATGTACACGCTAGAGGGCATTATTACACTTGTTAGAATAATAAAGGAACGGGTATGCACCGCCGTTTAGCCTATTTAAGTTGTGGGTCTTCCCCCTAGGCTTACTTCAATGTGGAAACATTGCTTAAATAATAATGCTTATGCTTAAATTATTTTAAGCCGTGCATCACTAACCTAATACTGGCAAGTTTCACAATAGTAGCTTTGTAGCTAAATATCATTCATGACCTATTCTTTAGTGAAATGCCTTTATACTAACTCAGGATACCATACCAGGCTGCAGGCATTGAAACTATTGAGACCATATGAGGAGAGATAGCAGCCGCAGGCCCAGCAATCATATCAACCGTAGGCCTATGTGTAGCCTGGTTGTAAGAATAAAAATGTTTACTGTTCATATTTTTCTTTATTTATTACTGCTCGTTTATATGATGTCACTAGATGTTTCGATGAATTGAATATACTGGACCCCACTGGAAACAAGCCATAGTGCTTTCTTGGGTTTATTCCTTTTTAGCATCATTTTTTTTTTAAATTCTCGTCGTCTCATTTTATTATATGTTGCATGCAGTCAACAGAGGGCAGTCGTACTCCATATAAACCATACTTCTTATTGGGGGATTCTACTATTTGAAACAGCTTAAGAGCAAATAGCAGAAAAAGAAATAGGCCTACATCTCGTTTCAGCTCTAAAATAGTGCAATGCCGGTCTTTGGAAAACAACTAATTCCATCATGTTCCTCTGAATGTAACCTAAATAGCCGATAAGTAGAATTTCAAACACATTTTAAGATCTCTCTTGGGATGTCCGGACTCCTGGTGAGGCAGCTGTATGCTGGGTGGCAAAAACTTGAAAACAGCCTAGTTTCTCTGTTTGACCTACATAAGCTATAAATATACAGAGTTACAGACTAGACCAGGCCAGTCATTTGCGTAGGACAGGATATAGCCTACAGTTTTCCTTGCCCCACTGATTTAAAAACCGTGGCCATCCTGCATCTCCATAACTGCTCTCGCTCTCTCTCTCTCTCTCTCTCTCTCTCTCTCTCTCTCTCTCTCTCTCTCTCTCTCTCTCTCTCTCTCTCTCTCTCTCTCTCTGCGCGTATAGACAAAGAGCTGGCAGACTCTTGATGGTGGAGTGGACAGGGACAATATCTCTGCCCCTTGGGCCACATTACACCACAGCGACACGCATAAAGGGACACGAGGGGAACACAGTATATCCTATCTAAGGAAAGGAAAGGACAGGCAAAGGCACAAGGTTTTCTGTTAATAACTTCTGGTTGAGGTGTATTGGATTACAGCAGGCCTACTAAAATTCTCGCTTAAACATGAAAAACAGCCGTTGTTTTTTTATACACTTTGTTCAAATCATTGTGTGCCGCGCACGCGCGCGCGTCCCTAGGGACGAGGCAGACGGATGGGTCGTAATGTGGCTGTCTCGGTTCGTCTGGAAGAACACCTGCCCCATCTGTCTGTCCACCAAGGTGCTTGTCCTCACCCCGGGCCCTATGGCCTTCATTAGGGGATCAAAGAACAGTAAAGGTAGACCTAGATATTCATAACTAATAGCCAAGAACAAGTAATGGCAGCCGCATGTAAAATATTTATTTGAAAGGGTACCTAGCACATTCAAAAGGAAGTTAAATTAAAAGAAACATTCCAATCATTTGACAGATTTGTTCATAGGCTATAGCACCTATTCATTGAAATCCATAATGGCATGATAAGACATTCATTCAGTCCACAATTGTATTTAGGCCTGTGGGCTTTATTTAGCGCTAGAAAAGTGCATAAATGAACAACGTCCCTTTACAATAATGAATAATATCATTTCTTTTAAACAGAAAATGCAATAGATAGGCTACAATTGGCTATTTACAGTATGGTATAAATTGGTGCAAACTGGAAAAAAATAAATAATAATTAAACATTTTTTCAATAGGCTACACACATTTATACAGCAGCTTTGACAATCTACAGTCTTTTTCTTTCTTTACCACCCATTTGGTAGCAACAAAGATTAAGGGCCAATGGTGCCAATGCCAGCCATTAACCTCTACAACTGTCCAGCTGCCATGGTTAGTCCGTATAACCTACCTGGCCCCAGTGGTGGAAAGTAACTAAGTACATGTACTCAAGTACTGTACTTAAGTAAACTTTTGAGGTATTTTTTACTTTACTGGAGTGTTTCCAATTTTCAATTATTTTACTTCTACTCCACTACATCTCAGAGGCAAATATTGTACTTTTACTCTACTACAATGATTTGAAAATTTTGTTACTAGTTACTTTGTAGATTTTGAATATTATTACAAAACCTACATTAACCACTTCAGCCCTATAAACTATGGCTATTTGAAAATAGACGATCTACAAGCTCACAACGCCTAACAGGACATTCTGCATAATGAGTGCTTTTCTTTTTGGTAGGCTACTTTAAGTATATTTTGATGCCTATACTTTTGTACTTTTACTCAAGTAAATTTTGATTACCAGACTTTTACTTACAACAGAGTGTTTCTACATTGCAGCATTGATACTTTTACTTAAGTACAAAATGTGAGTACTTTTTCCACCACTGCCCATGGCTCTATACATCCAGAACATGATTGAGGTAGGAGATGTAACAAATCGCCAATCGCAGGATTTCTATCTTAGACAACTTCTTGTCTGGTGGGAGCGTTGGAAGAAGTTTCCTCAGCTCCGCAAAGGCCACGTTGAAGGCCTCGACGCGGACCCTCTCCCTGGTGGCGTGTGCAGATCGATATTTGGCCGTGGCGCGCCTCCGCCGTCTCTTCTCCTCTCGGCTGAGAGCGGGCATTGATGCCAGGGAGCGCGCCTTGCCCTCACTGTCCATGGGCTCGGCTGGCATCATAGGCGCGCACTCCACCTTCAAAGAGTCCAGCAGTGTCTCCTCCTCCGTGTCTGGTTGACCCCAGGGCAGGTCACTGGGGTCAGGTTGGTCTGGACTGAGCATCATCATCTATAAGCTTCAAAATCTCTATACAGGAAGAAGACAAAAGTTTAGTAAAAAGCCAGTGGTGGTAAAAGTACTCACATTCTTTACTTAAGTAAAAGTATGAATACTGCAAATAATGTAGACATACTAGTAAAAGTCGTGAATTCTAAATTGACTTGAGTTAAAGTACAAAAGTATTGGTATCAAAATGTACTTAAAGTCCCAAAAGTAAAAGTACTCATTGTGCAGAATGTCCCATATCACAAGTTCAATTGCTAGCATTGTGAGCTTGTAGATCTGCTATTTTCAAATGGACGAAATATATATATATAGGGCTGAAGTGGTTTTGTAATAATAAATAAGTAAAGTATTGAAAATGTAAATTTTAAGAAAGAAAAATACTGAAGAAAGTAAAAATACCTCAAAATTGTACTAGTTGTACGTTGTACAGTTCAGCAGCCGAAAGCAAGAGCGAGACGGATGCGTTGTTACAGGTCTTAAAACTGTAGTAGGCTATACTTGTTTTGGTCTTTAAATGCTTTTTGTAAACTATTGAATCTAACAGGAACTAATAGCTTATCAGAACACCCAAATGTACAGCTAATCAACTTCATAAATATGTCCTCTGGCGATGTGCTGCAAGCTTTTAACGAGGGACCGACGCTGTCCATGGTGCTGAAACAATGCAAGTTCTTCTCGTAGAGGGCGAATGAATAGACCAGTAGGCTGCCGCTAAACGACGTATACAGGCTATATTTCAACGGGTAAACAAACGCAATTGAAGATACTAATCGTGGGTATAGGCTATGTTCAATGTATGTGCCAGCATTAAGTTAACTAGGCTATAGGGGCTCCGAATCCTGGTACACAGTAACACCTACATGAACCAGACCCAATTAATGTTATGAACATCAGCTGTGTTTACCTGTCAAAATATCAGCTGTGAAGGGTCTTTTGCAGGTTTTTTTTTCCAGACAAGCACGAATGACAATATTCAAGGCTAAACAAAGTAACTTAATAAAAGTAACTAAGTTCAGTTCCATGTGCATGTTTTAACAACACTACAACTGCTTAAATGAGTTTGAGCGATCTGTTTTAAGAAGTCTGAAAACTCTGAACAGTTAGGCTATGCCAATCACTAAAATAAATAATAGATTATACCAGATTAGAATTATGCCATAGATGTTACATCCTATCCAAAATAAGTCCAAAATAATTAATACATTCTTATTTCAACCTACCTCAAAATCTTGATCCAAGTGGTTCCAAAGTCTCACGGTATGAATGACAACTCTCTTGTATTTTCTCGATTAAGCCACATCCCGCCTCAGAATAACGCAGTCAGTGGGGATCCGTGTTGAAATGCAAAAGTTTTTTTCCCCCCTTGAAAATCATTTGTTTTCTTCGTTTAGTTTAGCCAGTGTAAAGAAATCAAACTAGGAACATAGCCTATGGTTGTCCTTGCATTAAACAGATGGCCAAAGTCCAAGACAAACAAACAGCACCAATTCCTCTTTGTCTAGTTCCTTGTCGTCCATCATCATGTCCAGTCCAGGTGCACGTCACGCTACATGCTGCTGCAGGGGTTATCCTTTTATCTTAAGTGACAGTTCGGCTTCTTGATTTGTCAGCTTCCTCCTCTCACTCTTCTCCATCCTTAAGAGCCCGTGCAGAGTACCGACCCCCTCCTCCTCCTGCTGATTGTGCGCCAGATATGACGATCCCCTGATAAAGACTGGAGTGAAGTGATGACACACAGGAAGGGATGATAGGCTATGGATATGTGTTGCCAAAAAAAACTTTATCTCCTCTCTCTTTTTGTCTTCCAATCTTGTACCCAATATAATGTGTGGATTGTGCGGAGACCAACATTTGTGTTCTTAGTTTGTTCTGTTTAATGCCAAAGATTTCACCCAGTATTGGCAGGGAATATATTGATTAGTCCACTCCACTGAGCGTGAAAAACATTTGAATCAATACTAGGTTCCAATCCCTTTAAAGTTACTTGAGAATGTAGAGACGAAATTGAGCGAAATGTGCATTTTTTTTTATCTAATTCCCAAAACTGCAATTGCATTTATCACAGAAATAGCTGAAACATCTGCTGTCATTCCATTATTCAAGACTTTGCAAGCGAACCACAGCAGACACCAATACCAGGAGATATTCATCATGGAATCAGGGGAGTCTATGGATGGACAGAATCATTATCATGGTTCTGAATTCACTGTGTGACCATGATAAAGAGGGAAATGTCATTGTGAACACTCTTCTCACCCTGGGAATGGAAAGCATCATGGTATTAACTTCAAGATTCCTCCTGAAGAGCTTCCTATAGACACGTATGTTGTGAGAAAGAGTACGTGCTCACAAAACACTCTAGCAGCAGCGGTGAAAAACAAGCATATGGCATCATGTGTTCCCTCTCGGTCCCGATGAGATTTAAGGGTTGTCTTGGGAATAGCTTGGCCGGGTGGTAGCCACTCTGTCAAAATGAAGGCACACTGTCAGCCTCATGGGGGGGGTGAGGTCAGAGTGAATGGCGTGTACTGTACATGTTCACGTGTGTGAGTGGTGATTGTGAGCATAGTGCGCGTGCACAGCTGTAAACCAGGTGTCAACAATAATTGTGGTATGGAGTATAGCACCTCATCCTCTGAGTCTGTAAGGAATAAACAGGACTGGAATAGGCATCTGGGAGGATGGAAGGGAGAATGGTGTATTGTTACACTTCAGGGCTATTAGCTCGCCCTGTGCAGTATATCTGTCAAAATAATTGTCTGTCCGCTACAAATACAGCTTTATCTTATGTGGTCACATAGCTTGCAGGCCAGGTCATGCACCTGAGTAATACAGTATGTCTGTATGTGACAGTGCTATGTACAAAAGTGCTATTTCCATGATTGGTTTGAGTCCTGCAATGACAAGACTCACTTTCCAGACAATAGTGTTAGAAAGCAACGCAGCATGTTTCTGTCATGTTGACAGAAGGATGGATCACATTTATTGATTTCCTGTGTCACCTTTAGGTGGGATGACATATTGAGTAACCTTTGAACTGCTTAATTTGTCCTAATTACTGAATCAACTGCGATCAATTCTGCCAATCTGTTCATCTTTTCTTTACTTTTTTGTAAAACTGGTCCACCTTTTAGTTATACATTACAGTAATCAATGACAACCATTGTGATTTTCAGTAGAATCCCTTGTGAGCATATTAGAAGAGGACTTACATGTTCTCTGCCCTTCTGCACACTTTATCTTCCCCTTCCTATGTCTTCTTCTTTTGTCCCCCCTCCTCATCCCCTCCACCTCTCCTGGGTGCACCCCTTGCCAGCCTCGGCCTGGACACCATCTGTTTCATAATGTAAAAGGACAGAGCCCCAAACCCCACATTTTCACCTCCTCTCTCATCTGTTTTTGTATGCATGCATGCCTGTGTGTGTGTGTGTGTGTGTGTGTGTGTGTGTGTGTGTGTGTGTGTGTGTGTGTGTGTGTGTGTGTGTGTGTGTGTGTGTGTGTGTGTGTGAGAGAGAGAGAGAGAGAGAGAGTGTGCAAGTGCATGCATGTGTCTGCATTTGTCATTGAGCTCGTGTGTGTTTGTGTGTGTGTGTGTGTGTGTGTGTGTGTGTGTGTGTGTGTGTGTGTGTGTGTGTGTGTGTGTGTGTGTGTGTGTGTGTGTGTGTGTGTGTGTGTGTGTGTGTGTGTGTGTGTGTGTGTGTGTGTGTGTATGTATGTGTGCACACGTGAGGCTGTACTGACTCATAGTAGGTAGTACAGTACTTACATTCCCCATTTTAAGTCTAACACTCATGTATCTGGTGTGTGTTCATATAGTAGGGTATATAGTACTTACATTCACCATTTTAAGTCTAGCACTCATGTATCTGGTGTGTGCAAATGGCAGAATTTGAATCCCCAAATAAATGTGTCTCTGACTGTATTCATGTTCAGTCTCTCTTTCTCCCATGAGGATTGAGTGCATTTGAGGACCATCTGTTTCTTAGTATTGGGCATTTTCTCTCTATATCCTGTCCTCTGTCCATCACGTTTATTTACTTGTATTTACTTTTCCTTTGGACAAGTGTGGTCAAACAGCTAACAATTCTTTCAGGCACTTCCTTCTCACTAAAATATCTTGCAGGGTTAGTGCAGAAGCAATCTGGGAACCCATTCGGTAAAAAAAAATACGAAAAAGAGATTAGTTTTTCTTCCTTTGTTTTTGCCTCTGGGGGCACTTTTTGTGTAGAAACAGGAACTCGGTTTGGCTCCTCCCCTTTCTTAGTCCACTTCCTCCTGACTGCTTCTGTGTTTATCCCTACTAACAACAACACTACATGTTTAGGGTAGTGGAGAGATTAGTGGAGAGATTAGTCCAGAAGTCCATCAAATCTATAATAAAATCATACATACCATAGATACTGATAGATAAACCACAGTTGTTTCATATTTTCCCCCTTCCTGTCATCTCTCCACCCCCTCCCTCAATCCTTCTCTCTGTCTGGTTACCATCTGCTGGCATCTTTTGTTTCTGCTTATTTGGAATCAGATGGCATCTAATCGATCAGCTTTGTAACCATGGCTACTGGGGTGTGAACAAAGGAGAGAGATGAAGGAGGGAGAGAAAGATGAGACGTTATAGTAGTTCTGTGGTTTTCAACCTTTCCTTGTGTCCTGGTGAGCCATCCTTGCTTCTCTTCATCTTCTAGACCAACCCTCAATCACACCCATTCTTGCTACAGTATGCATACACTTTGAAATAACAAAGTTGAATACAGTATATTATAATATATGCAGTGATTCTCTGCCATTCCTGTACTGACAAAGCAAACAAGCCATTTACATGCACATCAACCCAACAAAGCACATTTCTTTCATTGTAAATGTAATAACATTTAGCATTCACATTCAACAGCATTTGGTCCAATCTTGTTTTAAGGCATGAACAGAAGATTCCCAAACCATACAGCAGCCTAATTGAAAAACAAGAGTGGGAAATAAGATCAGGCAGAAAAAAACAAACCCATGACAAACATATAATTGGTTCAGAGGAGCGTGAATGGAAAAGCAGAGATGGATTTGCTCTGGGCGGTCTACACACCTGATGACAACACCGGGGAATCCCCCAGTGAGATTTTTGCCTGCAAGAGAAATGCTAATGTTGGCTCACCGGCACAAAAAAATCTGCCACTTCAATTAGCTATGTATCTAAGCAACTAAATAATGCTTCAGTTTAGCCAATTGAGTTCGACAGGCATTACACAGGACACCTGTTACTGTTGCCACAGGGGCATCCAGTGGGAAACGGAGAGGAATGCATCGATGTCAGGTTGACAGAGAAGAGATGAAAGATCCTCTGAGGAAGGAACTCGACTCAACAGTCACATCACAGAGAGCTGACAGTGGACTGTAAATAGCTGCTGCCTGGAACCTTCAGCAGTTAGGTCTTTAAGTGATATTTTTTTGTTAAAACAAAAAAAGTTAAAGCTCTAGAGTGTTTGTTCGGTAACAGGGTTCTCCCCAGCTCTTTAATAAACAGAAAATACATTTTCAGGTGGGTTGCCAATTTCATGCAATCAGGAGTGAGAACCAATTTATCAGCTTCAATTTTATAGCATGTCAGTTCCAATTGTGTCTGCTGATTTTCTTTTGGTTCATCACTTCCAATTTCACTTGTTTATCCTGTATCCTATGAGTTCTCCCTCCTGATTAGATCAAATTGGAATCCAGACCTGAACATTTATTTTCTTTTCACTAATGAGTTGGAGAGACAGAGAGACCCCTGTTACTGAACAAGCATTATATAGCAATGATTACTATCAGAATATAGAGCTATTTCATATTTATTTTGACTTAGAAAATCACTTACACCACCTTTAAGTCGACAATGTCGACTACACAATATTATTAACATATCCAAGGCAAGTGATACATGGAAGTACAGGTGGAACAGATCTACAGGATCAGGTCATAGACAGACACACATTACACTCAAAAACACACACGAGCAGACAGGCAGGCAGGCGGACGGACGGACGGACGGACGGACGGACGGACAGACGGACGGACGGACAGACAGACAGACAGACAGACAGACAGACAGACAGACAGACAGACAGACAGACAGACAGACAGACAGACAGACAGACAGACAGACAGACAGACAGACAGACAGACAGACAGACAGACAGACAGACAGACAGACAGACAGACAGACAGACAGACAGACAGACAGACAGACAGACGCACACGATTCCTTACTTCAGGAACTTTCATCTCACAACATATAATATCCCATAATGCTCCATCCATCCCTCCTTCTTTTTCTGAATTGTGTATGGCAGATATACCTCTTCTCCTTTGGGCACAAGCTGTTGCTAGGTAACTCAGGGTCACAGCTGTCGGAGATGCCAGACACCTTATTGGCCCGTTATGGTGGAACTATACGCAATTTATTAGTTTGATAGGCTATAGGAAGAGCCAGACAAGATCTGCTAAGGCGCGGGTATGGACGTATAAGCCCTTTGGTCACACCTTCAGCCAAATACAATATCAAGTCCATTTGTCATGGTTGATATTGAAAAGCCGTCTTCTGAATGAACTTTTTCTGGAACTGAATGAAAAGGAAACCTGCTAGATGCATACTGTTTTGGATTATGGGGACATAATCTATAGACATGCAGCAGCACCCACTCTTAAATCCCTAGAGACTCTGTCTACCACTCATCAATAGATTCATCACCGGTAATAGTTATGGTACTCACCATTGTATCTTAACAAGGTTGGATGGTCCTCCTTGGCAGAGAGACGGAAATTACACTGGCATCTGTTTTAATATAAAGTCACACTTGGAGATTGCCCAAGACACATCTCATCACTTTTGGCAGTGACCTCTGGACCCTATCACACCCAATCAAGTAGTTGCCTCACACTCAAGGTGCCCAAGGTCCGCTCTGAACTTGGTAGATCTGCATTTAGCTCCTGAGGCCCAACCACATGGAATGCCCTGCAGAACACATTGAGATTAAGCACTCTAGTACCCTTGAGTTTTAGAACCTTGGTGACCAAAAAGGTCACCACAATATGTAATTTGTTTTTAGAAATGTGGTTTTAATTTGTCTTGGTTTCTTATCTTTAACGTTTATATTTGCACACATATGCCTTTTTTCCCAATTACTAAATTGAAATTTATTTTCAACCCTGACGTTGTTGAATGCATTGTAATATTCGACGACACTGCAAATGAGTTTTGAGAATTTGAGAATAAATAAATCTTGAATGAATGAATGTACACACACACACACACACACACACACACACACACACACACACACACACACACACACACACACACACACACACACACACACACACACACACACACACACACACACACACACACACACACACACACACACACACACACACACAAAGTATCGGCTATGATGTGAGGCTGATATATGTACAGAGTCAGCCACCTATGGGGAATATGGATAAATATGTACAGTCAACTTACAGTGAATATGAGGAATATTGTGTTGATCTTCATGACTTTAGTCATTTGAGAGCAGTGGGGTGGGGTGACATGATAATTAATCTTGACTAACAAACATATCTGTGGATAAAACCAGTCATATAGTACTATCTGTGACTGTGAGCATTTGAATGCCACACAGAACAATGCCACATTACAGAAAAAGTGTCTGTCAGTTGACTTTATGCCAAACTATTGAAGGCCACATCTGTTTCAGCAGACATTTCTCATAACGCCAAATGTTTAACAGATTACATTTGTATGGTAGCATTTATATTTCAGTGTTATTGCTTGCTATGGTATTGTTTTCATGAATGACACGGTTATTGTATCCTCCAACTGATCATTTTATACTAATATCCAACAAATGTGCACCTGGTACCATGTATGAATCTGACACAATTCTTAGAGAAGTTATCAGATAATTCTGTGAACAAGCATATAGGAATAGTGTTTTGATTTCATAAGCTGCAGATGATGATCCTGTCTAAGAACAGACGATATGCTGCTCCCTGGTGGAGCAACATATATAGCAAATACATTAAGTTGATAGATCTATTGGCTGTGATAATGAAATAAAAGGGGAACAGATATTTTGCCAAAGATGTCAAAGGTTTTAGTTTTTTTTCCCCGCGTAAAGTGTTTGTCTATCTAATATGAATAACTGGGAACTTTTTAAATGTGTATGTCAGCCAGGGAGGCAGTGCTCAGACTGTGCCAAAGGATCACAGTAAATCCTGGAGCAGTGTTTACTTGTGGTCATTACAGTGATTAGATCAGTGGAATTAATCTATTAAAGACTGTAGTTTGCATGCCGAACAGTGGAACTGTTCTGCCAATATAGAGTCACAATTCATGACTCACCATCTGGCTAGCTATTACTCACGTTGGCCTTATAACCTCTTCCGAGCTGATAATCACCAACTCTTTGATTAAACCATAAAGAAACACCAAATCAAATCTCTACAAAGACTACTAGTGAGCACTGAGGTTCTACCTCCCTCTAGTGGTAACCTGTAGGAAGTGAATTGGCTCATAGAGAATTAGAGATGACTCAGTCTGAAGAGAGACCAACTAATGTACCAGTCCAGTACAAGTAGGCCTACCTCAATAAGCAAACAGATATAACTTCGGCTTTGTGACAAATAATGTCTTTTGAGGTGTTTCTGTCTCAGTTTATAATTTTCTGAAACAACATGGATCACCCAGCCTTTTTTAAACCTTAAATAGCTATTTCCTACTTTCAAATGTCTCTTAATTTGCTGTATTTTCTTATTTTGTCTTCCATGTGAGAGCAATGCACCATATTTCTCATTGTCCTTGTAGGCCTAACTGCTGGCCAATAAACAGATTCTCATTCTAACTATTAAAGGAATATAGTGCACCCCCAAAATGACTTTTTTCTTATTGATTTACTCACCCCATGAAGCCTTGAATGGAGTTTGTTTTAGTTTTTGTCGCATTCCTAAGCCAATAATGTGATGACAGGTACCGGCGGAGACTGCCGGTCATCACATTATTGGCATAGGAATGTGACAAAAACTTGCTTCATGGGTTGAGTAATTGATAGAAAATATGATTTACCCCCTCCCTTTTTAAGTTGTCAGAATGTGCGTGCATGTGGCAAGTTGTATGTGACAACGCACACATAGACCATGGCATAGATACACTTGCCTTGCAATTCGAAAATGTCCCCTGTCTAAGTCTTAACCTACCCCCCCCTCCCCGTTTTTTCTTCTTTTGTACATATTTTTCACTCTTCATACCAGTAACCTGTAAGCTGATTGTATGACGTTCTGTATAGTAGTGTGTATATCTGTATGTCTCTTATATGTCATCATGATTTGTGTGCATGGGGATCTCATCTTAAACAAGCTCAGTGCTTAATGAGTCTTCCAGTTTAGTAGACCTTGTATTGTGAATTTGTACTTCCATGTACTGTTGTTCTCATGTCTTACTAAATAAAGTACATCAATCAATCAATCAATCAATCAATCAAACACTTTCCCCATATGAATTCCGCAAGGCAATGTATTTTCTTGTACTGGCCACATGATGGCCCTGTTGACTCTATTTTAATATCATTGGGCCAAGGTAAACTAGTGTATGAGCATAATTGTGTGACACATACATACACTATGTGTGGCTGCCTGTAAATTAACTAATTAATAGCATGGTTGTGTGGTTCTACAAGTTGCTCCTAAAGATGTAGAGCAGATGCTGCTTTTGTGTTGTAACTCACTTGCTGTACATTCTCAGAGTTAAACTGACACTCAAGATTTTGCAGTATAGGCCTATGCTCAGCATGACAATATGGTCCCACTTTTTTTTGTCACAGTGCATTTGCACATAAATACATCTGCATTTAACTCATCCTAACTATTAGGAGCAGTGGGCTATTTACTATTGGGCTATTGGGCGCCCAGGGAGTAGTTAGGGGTTAAAGCTACACTATGTAGCTTTTTGTGAGTAAAATGTAATTTTGACCAATCTGCACAGGAGACCCAGGTTCGAATCCCCGCTAGGACAAAGTCGCATAGCATAGCTTTAAGTGTCTTGCTCATGGGACACTTCGACACATAGATCAGGGCCAGGGGTCACACCAGTGACCTTCTGTTTCCCAGGCGGCTTCGCTACCCATTCAGGTAGGACCGCACTACAGAAGGGCCTACTGTATATGTTTAAGCACAGCATTAACAACATACTGTACAGAGTGGCTATACTCTACTCTCATTGGGTTAAGAGTTGAAAAGAAGAAGTTTCACAGACAAAAGATTGCCTGAGTACAATAAATTAGAAGGCAAACACAGCGGCAGTGGTGCTTAAAGTTAACCATATTTTTACCAAATACTTGTGACTGAGAAAGTTCTGTGTTTTGGTTTGAAAACTGTCTCCATATGTCCCAATGTTTCGACCGTCTCGGAAAGAGACGACATCGGATTGTTTGCATGCATGTGGGCCAATGTGCTAATGTGTAGCAGTTGTTCATTAGGGCCCCTCACCACCACACCACAGCACATGCACACGCACACACACACATTTGTATTGCTATATTTGTGAGGACATGGCAGCTTTATGAATGCCTTTTTATTGTTGTTGCAATTTTTTATCCTAACTGAAGCCTGAGTTATACTTAAGCTCATAACGGGTCGCAGTACGACACGTTGTGAACTTGTAGATCTGCTGTTTAATAATATATAATCATTTATATAATATAATTTCTATTGTGAGGACCAAGAACATTGTCCTCACTATGTCTATTTGTCAAATTCTACTATACTTGTGGGGACATTTGGCTGTCACAGTCACAAGTACACATCTTCTCGCACGCACACACACGCACGCACGCACGCACGCACGCACACACAAGCACGCAGTGGCAGGATAGATGGAACTTAGTTTAACTTTCTTGGCCTCAGATGTGTACAACAATCAGCTCACTCTTCCCTTTGATGCTCACTGCTTGTTGGTCAGAGCTTCTATTTGCTTTTTCCTCTTTTTATCTTTTCTTTTACAGGACAACAACACCCATGATTGGGTATGACCACATGCAAGATGTTGCTTGAAGGAAAGTAATGTTGAGTAAAACAGAGCTGAAATGCGACAGCAGCAGAACAAAGCCTATCCTTCCCATCACGCATGGCACACATGTCACGCGTACTGTATACACGCAGGCAGGCACGCAGGCACACACACGCACGCACGCACGCACGCACGCACGCACACACACACACACACACACACACACACACACACACACACACACACACACACACACACACACACACACACACACACACACACACACACACACACACACACACACACACACACACACACACACACACACACACACACACACACACAATATATGTATGTGTAACTCTATATGTATGTGTGTGTATATATATATATATATATATATATATATATGCTTGTAGTGTTGTGGTGAATCAAAAGAAAAGTTTCCATATAGAAATGCTGCCCATTTGTACCATTTATTTTGCCATTTCCCAATCCTAACCCCAACCAGAATCTTTTATTAATTGTTAGGGCTAAAGATCTTTCTTTGCCTTCACACTGTCAGATACAAAATATACAAAGATACAAAGCTGCACAGCATATCTATTGCTGCTTTGTATCTGAAGTTGAAGCCAACTAAACTTATTTGTAGCTTTCGTAGCAGCTACAAACGTTGGATGTATCTTTGCATCTTCATGTCGCTGGCTTCCATTGAAAATGAATGGTGGCATGTATCTTTGTATCTGCCTGTTTGAATGCAGCATAAGGGTGATAGTGCCTTTTCCAGTCCTTCCCCAGAGGCTTTGGAATAGATTACCCTTTTCTATGACCCCCTTTCATTGATGACACTAAAATCTCCCAACTTAACACACACCTTTTTCCATAATGTATAAATCCGGTTAAGATTTGCTTAATGTTTGCCATGTGTTTAAGGCTTTTTTGTATTTTTAATTGTTTCCCTGATTCAACCTGTATAGAGCGTCGCAGTTCCCGCCCACTTCCTGTTTTTTTTGGTGCCGGAAGAAAAAACTCAATGCATTTTTCCATTGACATTTCCAAAAATATTTATATCTATTAATTTAGGCCTCGAATCAAGCCATCATGACATGACATGAATCATGACCATAAACGTTTGATTCTGTGATTTATTTATTTTTGAAAATGGCAAAACAAAGGGTATTTATTAAATATAGTATATCATATAATTAAATATAAAATAAAAAAAAATCACAGAAAAAAACGTTTTATGGTCATGATTCATGTCATCTCGTGATGGCTTGATTCGAGGCTTAAATTAATAGATATAAATATTTTTGGAAATGTCAATGGAAAAATGCATTGAGTTTTTTCTTCCGGCACCAAAAAAAACAGGAAGTGGGCGGGAACTGCGACGCTCTATTCATTGTAGCCTACAGGTCAACCTTTCCTCATTGGCTTAGAATACAGGATGCATGTTAATCATGCTAATCATAACAATGCTTGGCATATCTAACTGTGAACTGTGAACACGATCCAGAGTAGTGATTTGTTTACCCCGTGTTCAAAACAATGCAGCACTGGTTCAACAACAGACCTGCGGAAGTGAGAGAAAACTTAAAAATTTGAACCCACCCGAGCTGGACTGGTTGATTGATTTGATTGATTGCTTGATTATTACACAGCTGTGAGAGTGGGAGTGATATGCATAAAAGATCTGCCTTCAGTCATCAAGCATGTTTTTCCTTCCTCCCATGTAGCAACTGCTTATTGTCTCCGCCAGGCCGAAGGAGGCATGGCGAGAGAGTATGTTTTGCACCCCGTCCGTCCGTCCGTCCGTCTGTCCGCAGCTAATCTCTGGCACCGTTGGCTTGATCGCAGCGAAACTGTGCACACACACTCCCTGGATGCCAATTCAGAACCTCTGCCCCAAAATTTTCACATGGGCCTGTTATAGCGCCACCAGGAGGCCGATTTGTGCTAAACCCATTTGTTTATATTACTCCTACAGATTGTATCCAAACGTCATACAAATCGGTACACAGTATCTCTATAGTCATGTGATCAACCCGGATCTGTCCGATTTCCCAGATTCCATCCTCATTGGCTAAGGTTGGCCTCCAAAGTTTGCAGGATCGGTCCGTTTTGAACAAAATGCCTCAAATCATGAACGCACCTGGCAATTTCCGTGAAATTTCACACGCACATTCCCATTAGGCAGAGGAAGAAATGCCACTTAAAATGTTTCAAATCTGCCTCATGGTGGCGCTATAACAGGCCGATTCGTGTTTTTACCAATAACTGCACCGATTTGTGTAAAACTTTGTTTGCACACTCTCTAGAGGCCAAGGAAAAACCTTTGCCGTGCATTTTTCACATTTGCCTTTTATAGCGCCACCAGGAGGCCGTCTAAAGTAAAATACATTTGTTGATATTAAGCCTTCAGATTTTATCCAAATTTCACGCAAATCGGTACACATGATCTCTATAGTCATGTGATCAAGAGGGATCTCTTTGATTTCTCATATTCCATCCTGATTGGCTAAGATTGACATCGAGTGGCCTGTTTTGAACAAAATGCAGCAAATCCTGAACCCAGCGTCCGATTGCGGTGAAACTTTGCACACACATTCGCACTTCGTTGAGGAACAAATGCCACCCTTTTAACATTGCCCTATTATAGCGCCACCAGGATGCAGATTTTTGCAACACTTCTCTTTTTTATATTACTCCAACACATTTTGTCCAAACATCATGCAAATCGGTACATATTATCTCTGTAGTCAAGTGATCAAGATGGTTCCGTCCGATTTTTCCATCCTGATTGGCGAATTCCGAACATTGCTGGCCCACAACAACCTACCTGACCTGGCGGAGACCTGTGCTCCGAGGAGCACTTTTTCTAGTTTTAGCTCATCATTTTGACACAGTGATTGAGGATGGGTGTGTGGTCTTGGGGATATGTGAGTGGTATGCTTTAGTTGTTTGACTTAAGAGTTTCTAATGGTTTGGGATTGAACACATTAGTTTGGGGTCATGGCTATGATTGGGATTAGTGTTCGTTTTGAGAGAATATATATGTATATGGCTGAGGGAACATGCATAGGTATGCTCCTGGTTTTGCATGAGTTCTTTATTGTTTTCATATTGAATCTGAACTATTTACTTCAGCAGAAGCAGCAGCAGCAGCAACAGGAAAGAAGATACTTATTGTCTATGCCCACCAGAGCTCTGGTTCATTCAATGCTGCTGCTAAAGATGCTACTGTAGAGGTGCTATCTGCTCAGGGCTACACAGTGGAGGTTTCTGACCTGTATGCCATGAAGTTTAAAGCAGCTGCAACTGCTGAGGACATCAATGGTGAAGCTTTGAGTCGTTTAAGACACTAATAAATCTGAATTGGCTTGTGCATTACATACATGAAGGGAAAATAAAATGTGCTCTTATCTACAGGAGAGGTGCATAACCTTGACAATTTCCAGTATGCAAATGAGACCAAACTGGCATGGGAGGAAGGAAAGCTGTCTGCTGACATCACTGTGGAACATAAGAAACTCACTGAAGCTGACCTTGTCATTTTTCAGGTGAGTTCTGAAAAGGGAATAACTGCTTGCTAAATATTGCTTTCCCTCAACATTGCCAGTAACTTGTACCTTGTTTCAGTTTCCCATGTACTGGTTCACTGTCCCTGCCATCATGAAGGGCTGGATTGATCGGGTGCTCACAATGGGCTTTGGCTACACACCTGAGAAGAGGTACAGTCAAGGAATCTTCAAGGTAAAGACTATACTGAAGAGCTCTGCATTGGTATATACCTGTATATTGTTGGTGTGCCTTTGTAATTTGACTTCCTTTCTAATCTAGGACAAGAAAGCCATGTTGTCTTTCACCACTGGGTCTCTGGAGACCATGTTCAGTGCCAACGGCATATTGGTATTGGTTTCCTGGACAACTCATCTGTACATTTCTAACTATATAAATGCAATACATTTCAACCAACAAACTGATGTCACTGATGTCACTTGTGTCCCTATCTCCAGAACGGAATCCTGCATTACTGTGGCTTCCAAGTTCTGGCTCCTCAGATCTTCTGGGCGCCATCATGTGTTTCCTCTGAGGACCGCAACACCATGCTGGAGGCCTGGCGCTCAAGGCTGAAGGGTCTCTTGACTGATGCGCCACTCTCCTTCACTCCCTCTGACTGCTTCGATGGAGAAAAAGGCTTCCAGCTGAAACCTGAGGTCCAGGCGATGCATGCAGACAAAGAGTTTGGCCTGACAGTGGGAACTCACTTGGGAAAATCACTTCCACCCAACAACCAGAGAAAAGCTGGGGTCTGAGTAACTGTACTTCCATGAGTGTCATGTCTTATTATTCTGCAATAAAGTTCATTAAGCCTAAATGCATTTGTTTTGTTGTCTGGTGTAGAGCTCTGCTTGACAGATTTCTGTCTATGTCTATTTTTCAGTCAGAACTTAAAAATGTATGCTTGTTCCACTAGAACACTACAAATTGTGCAAAGTCATGTAGGCTTATAACATGTGTGACCACTTATATTCATTGCATATGCAGATCAGTGCTTGCACAGGAAATGATGGATGCATGTCAAATGGAGATGCAGGAACACAATTTAATCTTGAGGAGCTATCTACTGCAACCTACTCGAGTTTTATTCTAACAATAAGCCAGTATGCTCCTGCAACAAGCTCTTTAGCAGTTTGGTCACTAGGATGGACTTGTATTAAAACTGACGTCACTGCATGGTGTTGCCAAATGGCAAATCCTACAGAGTAGCATAGCTGTTTTTTTTTCTTCTTTTCACTGGAATAACTCCATTGCTGGGTAAAAATTAATTGCCGGCAGTGGGACAGTCATTCCCACATGCCCTTGTTTGTGGTAAGTACGTTGTGACTGTTCCTACCTTAATGATTGCTTGAGGTGTCTATAGCCACGTTAGACTAGGCATTTGGGCATGCTAAATTGTTGACCAACAAATATCCATCTGGCAAATTTAAAGGGGAATTTTTCGTTGCTTTAAACATTTAGATGTTTGATATTCAATTGGATCAGACCCCCCTCCTAGGAGTCCATTCAACTTCAAACTTTTATGACTGAAAACGCATGTCCCTGCTTCTGGTGACTGACATTGTTCTAATGAATGGGTATGCAATATTACCATATCGACAGACATACCTTTATTGATCTCAAAAGCACGACTTGCAGTGCACAGCTCTGGCTCGGCAACCCTGCCTGGTGGAGATATGCACTCCGAGGAACACAATTTTTGAATTCTATACTTTTTTCTAGTCTGGGAAGTGCCTTTTTCCACATTTTTCTAAAGGTTCAGAATTGGGGTTTAGATGCTTGAAGGCATGGGTGTTTCTATGTTTTTAAAGGTCCAGAAGTGGAATTTTTGACAGTCAGATTAAAGTTGTGTAATAGCATACAGATTTCTAAGCTTCTCTTAAAATGTTTAAAGGTGATGCGAGATTATCTTCAATCCAGCTCCCTGTAAAAACGAGGTTGTGGTGTGCACTGGGATGATAGTGAGGTCAATAGTATGGAATTTTAATATGAACATAACCAGTGATGAGCAGCTTTCGGATGTTCCTTAATGGAAGTCAGATGATGGACTGTCTCATGTTGAAACCGCAGCTACCCACACAAACACAAACAAAGCCAGGGCGAGCATACATAGCCCATTGAAAACTGAAGAGAAATTGTGCCCAATTTCCTGTATTTTGCCTTTAAACCTTGGATGCAAGGGATTATTTGAGGAGTTTATTTCAAGATTTGAGATTAAATAAACTTTATCCATCACATAGTGATGCATCATGCAAGAATGGAACATTTCACTGAAAACAGAGCAACACATTTTAAGCAAAACAGGTAGTAAAACATCATACTTAGAGTTGCATCCTTATGTGGAATACTTTCCTTATTTGGATGACTTTCCTTCACGAGGACTACTCTACTTTATGCCTCCTCACCTGCATGTAAGACTATTTGCACAAAGGCCTATGTTCAATACACCTTTTATACACATCTGCACCTTACAGTATGTAGCCTACACAGCTGCTGCCACTGCACATACACATAGCCTACAGACTGCTGTCCAACAATGAGCAGCTGCAGCAGCAATACGGAGCCCCTTAGGGGACATTACTAGGTAGATTGTTTTAAGGGTAGGTTACATTATTTTAAGAGCTAGGTAGATTGTTTTAAGGGTAGGTACATTATTTTAAGAGCTAGGTAGATTGTTTTAAGGGTAGGTACATTATTTTAAGAGCTGGTGGTTTATGTTTTCTGGTATGGAAAAAAAAAACATAGGCTATAACATTTTTTTTGAGGGATGAGTTATTTTTTTTGAGGGATGATTTTTTTTTTTTGAGGGATGAGTTGTTTTTTTTGAGGGATGAGTTATTTTTTTTTGAGGGATGAGTTATTTTTTTTTGAGGGATGAGTTATTTTTTTTGAGGGATGAGTTATTTTTTTTGAGGGATGATTTTTTTTTTTTGAGGGATGATTTTTTTTTTTTTAGGGATAATTTTTTTTTTTTGAGGGATGAGTTTTTTTTTTTGAGGGATGAGTTTTTTTTTGAGGGATGAGTTATTTTTTTTTGAGGGATGAGTTATTTTTTTTGAGGGATGAGTTATTTTTTTTGAGGGATGAGTTTTTTTTTAGGAGGGATGAGTTTTTTTTTTAAAAGAGGGATGAGTTTTTTTTTTTAGGAGGGATGAGTTTTTTTTTTAAAGAGGGATGAGTTTTTTTTTTAGGAGGGATGAGTTTTTTTTCAAAAAGAGGGAAGAGTTTTTTTTTTTGGAGGGACGAGTTTTTTTTTTTAAGAGGGATGAGTTTTTTTTTTAGGAGGGATGAGTTTTTTTTTAAAAAGAGGGATGATTTTTTTTTTTAGGTTAGTTTTTTTTTTCATGCATGACAAAAAAAAAAAACTTTGAAAAAAAAAAAAAAAACTTGGACCAAAAAAAAATATTATGCCTATCTTGAAAATAAAACCTCTCCTTTTCAAAGTCGCTATTTATAGAATAGTGGAGCGGCTAAGAGAAAAATCGTTCACTTTGTGATGCAAGCATGAAATTTGGTACATTTACTCTTCAAACCCCACTCTTTTCAAAAATACCGCTGGCCACGCAAAATTCCAAAATGGCGGCCCACAAATCCAAGATGTCTGTCCAAAAGTGAGGTTTTTCCTTTATAACTCGAAATGTATTGATTTTAAGCACCATAAATGTATTAAAGTTGAATATAAATTTGGGCATTGTGGATATTTTGGTACCACGTACATGACTGTATCTATTACGGTTCTTGAGATACAGCATATAGGTACTTTTACAGACTCAGGAGAGTAAGAAATGTGCAACATTGATTGTTAATAAGTGAATATGGTGATATTTGGTGTTATTTTCATAACCTGTTATTTTCAGTAGGGTTATAACATACAATTCTAAATCCAAGATGGCGTCCAAGATGGCTGCCATTAACTTGAAGTAATCATATCTTAGCAACTATGATAAAAAAAAATTGGCGTGCATATGTTTTTTGGTCTATGAATCCAATGGGGCCATTGCAGTACAGAATTTAGACGTTGATAAAAGTGGATATTTTGGTACCTAGTGCATGTCTATATCTATTGCGGTTCTTGAGATACAGCTTATAGGTTCTTTTACGGAATCGGGAGAGCATAAAAAAGAGGTTTGAGTTACACCTCACAGTTGCAACTGCACAGAGCTGTACACATGAGACCCAGTTTATAGCACTTGCACCTGCCACGACAGCCACATTTACAGCCACATTTGGTAAGCTGTTTGCACGTCTTGGCTATTGGAGAGTTGGCTGTCCAGAAGACCTGCCATTCCTCACCAACCTTCTGCCATCCCCAGTCTGCAGGGTCCTCTGCTCCTGGCTGACACTGGGTTGCCTGGGCCCACACACAACCAGCCTGGTAGGCAGCACGCCTGGTGTGTTGGAGCAAAGCTCTGGTTGGTGGGATTGACTCATAAGGCCTCTGCTTTCTGGCAAACATGTCAAACCTGGCCTCATCCACAGTAGCAGCTGTGCTGGATCTGTCATACATTAGGATGACAAACCTCTCCAGAATCTGTAGGTCACAATCCTCCACTGTGGGAGGGTAAATACCCAGTTTGGAGAATACAGGCGAGACCTCTGGGCATATCTCCCATGTCTGCCAAGCAGTTTTCTTGCCTTTGTTGCGGAAGGCTGACACGGTGTCACATCCTGTAAAGGCATGAAAGAATAGCATGCCTTTGACCTTCTCCTGGCCAACAAAATGAAAAGGTCATGCACACTGATCCAGCGCAGGCTCTGACCTTGTCCAAATGCAACCCACATCTGCTGTAGTCCAGCCTCTTGAAGAGCAGCGAAGACACTTGCTAAGATGAGAACATCTGTGTCATTTGCCTTGATCAGGATGGATTGGCTACCATGTTCTGCAGCATGTTTGGCGTGCACAAAGATGCGGCTATCAGCTTGCTATTCTTTCATGCCTTTACAGGATGTGACACCGTGTCAGCCTTCCGCGACAAAGGCAAGAAAACTGCTTGGCAGACATGGGACATATGCCCAGAGGTCTCGCCTGTATTCTCCAAACTGGGTATTTACCCTCCCACAGTGGAGGATTGTGACCTACAGATTCTGGAGAGGTTTGTCATCCTAATGTATGACAGATCCAGCACAGCTGCTACTGTGGATGAGGCCAGGTTTGACATGTTTGCCAGAAAGCAGAGGCCTTATGAGTCAATCCCACCAACCAGAGCAGCTTTGCTCCAACACACCAGGCGTGCTGCCTACCAGGCTGGTTGTGTGTGGGCCCAGGCAACCCAGTGTCAGCCAGGAGCAGAGGACCCTGCAGACTGGGGATGGCAGAAGGTTGGTGAGGAATGGCAGGTCTTCTGGACAGCCAACTCTCCAATAGCCAAGACGTGCAAACAGCTTACCAAATGTGGCTGTAAATGTGGCTGTCGTGGCAGGTGCAAGTGCTATAAACTGGGTCTCATGTGTACAGCTCTGTGCAGTTGCAACTGTGAGGTGTAACTCAAACCTCTTTTTTATGCTCTCCCGATTCCGTAAAAGAACCTATAAGCTGTATCTCAAGAACCGCAATAGATGTAGACATGCACTAGGTACCAAAATATCCACTTTTATCAACGTCTAAATTCTGTACTGCAATGGCCCCATTGGATTCATAGACCAAAAAACATATGCACGCCAAAAAAAAAGTATCATAGTTGCTAAGATATGATTACTTCAAGTTAATGGCAGCCATCTTGGACGCCATCTTGGATTTAGAATTGTATGTTATAACCCTACTGAAAATAACAGGTTATGAAAATAACACCAAATATCACCATATTCACTTATTAACAATCAATGTTGCACATTTCTTACTCTCCTGAGTCTGTAAAAGTACCTATATGCTGTATCTCAAGAACCGTAATAGATACAGTCATGTACGTGGTACCAAAATATCCACAATGCCCAAATTTATATTCAACTTTAATACATTTATGGTGCTTAAAATCAATACATTTCGAGTTATAAAGGAAAAACCTCACTTTTGGACAGACATCTTGGATTTGTGGGCCGCCATTTTGGAATTTTGCGTGGCCAGCGGTATTTTTGAAAAGAGTGGGGTTTGAAGAGTAAATGTACCAAATTTCATGCTTGCATCACAAAGTGAACGATTTTTCTCTTAGCCGCTCCACTATTCTATAAATAGCGACTTTGAAAAGGAGAGGTTTTATTTTCAAGATAGGCATAATATTTTTTTTTGGTCCAAGTTTTTTTTTTTTTTTTCAAAGTTTTTTTTTTTTGTCATGCATGAAAAAAAAAACTAACCTAAAAAAAAAAATTCATCCCTCTTTTTAAAAAAAAACTCATCCCTCCTAAAAACAAAACTCATCCCTCTTTTTTTTAAAAAACTCATCCCTCCTAAAATAAAAACTCTTCCCTCTTTTTGAAAAAAAACTCATCCCTCCTAAAAAAAAAAGCTCATCCCTCTTTTTAAAAAAAACCTCATCCCTCCTAAAAAAAAAACTCATCCCTCTTTTAAAAAAAAACCTCATCCCTCCTAAAAAAAAACCTCATCCCTCAAAAAAAAACAACTCATCCCTCAAAAAAAATAACTCATCCCTCAAAAAAAAAAAACTCATCCCTCAAAAAAAACAAACTCATCCCTCAAAAAAAAAAACTCATCCCTCAAAAAAAAAAACTCATCCCTCAAAAAAAAAAAATTATCCCTCAAAAAAAAAACTCATCCCTCAAAAAAAAAAAACTCATCCCTCAAAAAAAAAGTTATAGCCTATGTTTTTTTTTCCATACCAGAAAACATAAACCACCAGCTCTTAAAATAATGTACCTACCCTTAAAACAATCTACCTAGCTCTTAAAATAATGTACCTACCCTTAAAACAATCTACCTAGTAATGTCCCCTAAGGGGCTCCGTAGCAGCAGCCAGCGACAGACAGACAGCAACATCAATGTCAATTAATTACAGACAGCAGCCTCCCAGTAAAGTTAAACAGTCATTCTGGGAATGTGTGCGGATGCGAATATAAGTGCGGATGCGAATACAAGTGTGGAACTGCCGTTTGAATGATTGCCTAACCGTGAACGTCTCTATCATACCGGGTTTCTTTTTATAAACCGAAAATGACTTACCTGGATTTCATAGAAAGAGCCTGCCCTGCCCCTGCCCCTTAGTTTCTCCCTTAATGTACGGCTTTTGTTTAGATGTTAATATAATAGATTCCAACACGATAAAGTTAGCAGCTTCTGTTCTGGCTTCTGACACAGTTCAATTCAGTCTGTCAATCACTGAGACAGAGCGCATGCACGCAGCAGCGGAACTCGGCACATCAGAAGCAGAGGCGCAGCTGAAATGGGCTCATTAATTAATGGCTGAGAACTGCCTATGCCTGGTTCCATTGAAAAACAACATAACACAGTTGGGAAAGGAAATAATCACTTGTTCACTTCTGTCCTTGACAAGAACCAACCAATCCTGCAGTTTGCATTCTGTGCACACGCACACATGGAGCAAAACTAATGATATATATATTTTTTTAAATGGAGTCTACTTGTAGACTTTTTGGATAATGCCCTAGTATATGCTTGTGGGGAATCAAAAGCAAAAATTCCATACAGAAATGCTGCCTATGTGTACCATTTGTTTTGCCATTTCCCAATCCTAACCCTGACCCCAACTAGAATCTTTTACTAAGTGTAAACATTAGGGCTAAAGATCTTTCTTTGCGCTCACACTGGCAGAGACAAAATATACAAAGATACAAAGCTACACAGCATATCTGTCGCTTTGTATCTGAAGTGTTGGTATCATGGTCAGTATCATGGTCACTATGTCAGTATAATGGTCTGCATAATGGTCAGTGAGTCAGTATCATTGTCAGTGTGTCAGTATCATGTCAATATCATGGCCAGGACCACAATGGAAACAAATCTTTGTTTGTGTTATCCTTTTAGCCTAAATGTCTGACTGTACCTTGTGCTGTTTACATTTCTGACTAATAAAGTATTCAATCAATCAATCAAGTATGTCAGTATCATGTTAGTATGTCAGTAGCATGGTCAGTATTATGTCAGTATCATGGTCAGTATGTCAGTATCATGGTCAGTATCATGGTCAGTATCAGTGGTCATGGTGCGTGCGTGCGTGCGTGCGTGCGTGCGTGTGTTTTCCGTCTCCTGGATGAACATATTATAGTCTTTCCCATTCATTTCATATGGCGGTAATGTTTGACCGGGAACACTAAAGTCTTGAGGCAATCAGAGGAAAAACACACTATTTATGATTCAGGAAAGTTGTAAATTGGTCAGATTTGACCGGAACACTGTTTGCCATGTGTTTAAGGCCTTTTTGTATTTTGAATTGCTTCCCTGATTCAACCTGTATTCATTGTAGCCTACAGGTCAACCGTTGTTGTTTTTTAAATGCGCTTTATAAACAAACTCACTTGACTGTACATGACTCCTCATTGGCTTAAAATACAGGATGCATGTTAATCATGGTAATCATAACAATTCTTGACATATCTAACTGTGAACTGTGAACACTGTTAGATATTTTATAATAATCAATAGTGAATTAGATTAGATTTTGATTTGTATCATTTTGGATAATTGCATAAAGCATGATGTATTTTGTTCAGAAGGCATATTTCTGTAATTGGCAATATAAGATGTCCTTGCTCCGTGGCCTACTCTTTCTCTGCCGTGCAAGTTGTGACTACAGTCTACAATGCCTCCGTCCGGCCTCCGTCCGACCTTGCCATCAAGCACCAGAGGAACCGTTGCCCCTGTTCATGTTGAAATTATATTTTGAGGGGTGGGGTTTACGAAAGATAAGCTGTCTGTTATATTGGGGAACATTATGTATTTCCAGTAGAGATTATTTTATGCTGTTACCACCCTTGTCTCTCCTGTGCAAATGAGCCAGAGTAAATCAGCTCATTATTCCTTAAGCCTGACTTCGTGTTGTTTCTTTTATTCCTTATTGAAAGCATACTATTTTTTTTACTCTAAGTTATCAAACTCGATCCAGAGTAGTGATTTGTTTACCTTGTGTTCAAAACAATGCAACATTGGTTCAACAACCAGAAAACTTGCCCCCCCAGCTGGACTGGTTGATTGATTTGATTGATTGCTTGATTAGTACACAGCTGTGAGAGTGGAAGTGATGTGCATAAAAGATCTGCCTTCAGTCATGAAGCATGTCTTTCCTTCCTCCCGCGTTTCAACTGCTGACTGTTAGCTCATCATTTTTGACACTGTGACTGAGGATGGGTGAGTGGTCTGCTATATTGGTGTTTGGGACTGAACACATTAGTTTAGGGTTGTGGCTATGATTGGGATTAATGCTAGTTTTGAGAGAATATAGGCTGAGGGAACATGCTTGTTTTGTGTGAGTTATTTAATGTTTTCATATTGAATCTTAACTATTTACTTCAGCAGAAGCAGCAGCAACAGGAAAGAAGGTACTGATTGTGTATGCCCACCAGAGCTCTGGTTCGTTCAATGCTGCTGCGAAAGATACTGCTGTAAAGGTTCTATCTGATCAGGGCTGCACAGTGGAGGTTTCTGACCTGTACGCCATGAAGTTTAAAGCCGCTGCTACTGCTGAGGATGGCTTCACCATCAAAAATGGTGAAGCTTTGCGCTGTTAAGACACTAATTAATTTCCAATAGCTTGTGCAGGGTTTCATAAATGCAGGGAAAATAAAATGTTTTCATCTGCAGGAGAGGTGCATAACCTCGACAATTTCCAGTATGCAAACGAAACCAAACTGGCATGGGAGGAAGGAAAGCTGTCTGCTGACATCACTGTGGAACATAAGAAACTCACTGAAGCTGACCTTGTCATTTTTCAGGTGAGTTCTGAAAGAGGAATGACTTACTAAAATATTGCTTTCCCTTCAACATTAATAACTTGTACCTCGTTTCAGTTTCCCATGTACTGGTTCACTGTCCCTGCCATCATGAAGGGCTGGATTGATCGGGTGCTGACACTGGGCTTTGCCTACACGTCTGAGAAGAGGTACAGTCAAGGAATCTTCAAGGTAAGGACTATATTGAAGAGCTCTGCATTGGTGTGTATGAGAGTTGGTGTCTTTGTAATTTGCTTTCCTTTCTAATCTAGGACAAGAAAGCCATGCTGTCTTTCACCACTGGGTCTCTGGAGACCATGTTCAGTGCCAATGGCATTAATGGAGACATGAATGTCACCCTGTGGCCAATACAGGTATTGGTTTCCTGGACAACTCATCTGTACATTTCTAACTGTGTATAAATGCAATGCATTTCAACCAACAAACTGATGTCACTTGTGTCCTCCAGAACGGAATCCTGCATTACTGCGGTTTCCAAGTTCTGGCTCCTCAGATCTTCTGGGCTCCAGCATGTGTTGCCACTGAGGGCCGCAACACCATGCTGGAGGCCTGGCGCTCAAGGCTGAAGGGTCTCCTGGCTGACACGCCACTCTCCTTCACTCCCTCTGACTGCTTCGATGGAGATAAAGGCTTCCTGCTGAAACCTGAGTTCCAGGAGATGCATGCAGATAAGGAGTTTGGCCCGACAGTGGGAACCCACTTGGGAAAATCACTTCCACCCAACAACCAGATGAAGGCTGGGGTCTGAGTAACAACTGTACTTTCATGAGTGTCATGTCTTATATTCTGAAATAAAGTTTATTAAGCCTAAATTGTGTTCGTTAATATCTGACCCTAGTGTAGAGCTCCAATTGCTTTGAGTTTCAAATTGTCTAGTTCAGTCATGACTTAAATCTATGCTTGTGCTGCAGGTTCCACTAGCTGTTTAACAGTGGATTGGGACCATTTTTGGGTCGAGAGTAAATGTCCAGTTTCCTACTTCAAAACAAATATAATATTACATTTAAAAAGTTTGAACAAAAAATCACATCAATTAATAATTCCAAAATGTATTTCTTAAATAAAATGTCCACGAATAAAATAAACCTAAAATCTAAAGTGAGCTTGTAGATCTATTTTCACATTTGGTCCCGGGCAAACGTCTAATTTCTCTTTTGGGTCTCTAGCTAAAGATTTTGGGAACCACTGCACTAGAATACCACAAATGTAGGCTTTATTGTGTGACCACTATCTTGTCTATGCAAATGTAGACTAGCGCTTGCACCAAGGCACAGGAAATGATTGCTGCACTTCTTATGGAGATGTAGGATAACGGCAGGAACACAAGTTAAATCTTGAGGAGTAATCTACTGAGTTTTATTCTGAACAATAAGTATGCTCCTGCTACAAGCTCTTTAGCAGTTTGGTCACTAGGCTGGATTTGTATTAAAACTTGACGTCACTGCATGGTGCTGCCAAATGGCAAATCCTACGAGAAGCCTAGTGTTTTTTCACGATGCATTGCTGGGTAAAAAAATTGCTGGCATAGGCAGTGCGATAGTCATTCCCACATGCCCTTGTTAATGGTACGTTGTGACTGTTCCTACTTTAATGATTGCTTGAGAGGTGTCTATAGCCATGTTAGACTAGGCATTTGGGCATGCTAAATTGTTGGAAAGAACACGCAAAGTATCCATCTGGCACACTAGCTAATTTAAAGAGGAATTTTACGTTTGTTTCAACATTTAGATATTCTATATTAAATTTGATCAGACCTACTCCCTAGGAGTCCATTCAACTTCAAACTCTGTTACTCATTGAAAACACATGTCCCTGCTTCTGGTGACTGACATTGTGCTAATGAATGGGCATGCAATTACAGAAAATTACTAGATCATCAGACAGACCTTTATTGATCCCGAAAGCACACAACTTGCAGTGCACAGCTTGAAGGCATGGATGTTTATGTTTTTAAAGGGCCAGAAGTGGAATTTGAGTGTCAGATTAAAGTTGTGGGAGAGCATTCAGATTTCTAAGCTTCTCTTAAAAAGTGCGTGATTATCTCCAATCCAGCTCCCTGTAAAAATGAGGTTGTGGTGTGCACTGGGATGATGTGAGGTCAATAGTATGGAATTTTGATATGAACATAACCAGTGATGAGCAGCTTTAGGATGTTCTTTAATGGGAGTCAGATGATGGACTGTCATGGTTTAATGATACTGTATTCAGAATGAACCATGTTCACTGAACAGACATTGAAACCACAGCTACCCACACAAACACAAACAAAGCCAGGGCGAGCATACGTAGCCCATTGAAAACTGAAGAGAAATTGTACCTAATTTCCTGTATTTTACTTTTAAGCCTTTTAAGGGGTTATTTGAGGAGCTTTCAGTTCAAGATTTGAGATTACATAAACTTTATCCATCACATAGTCCACATGAGGACTACTCTACTTTATGCATCACCTAAGACTATTTGCACAAAGGCCTATGTTCGATACGTGTTACTGTTCTATTGCTGTACCTTTTATACACATCTGCACCTTATCACATCTGCTGCCATTTTTAACCTGATGTACATACATTTCACCATACACACGTGAATACATTGTAAAACATGTTATAAACGTTAAATGGTGTCTTATAAACCCATGAGGGTTGGGCACTTTGTGTGCAGGACACAGAAATAAAATTATCTATCTATCTATCTATCTATCTATCTATATGCTAATGTCAATATGTACTATGTAGATATAATTTTCAGCAAATTTCAGGAACATTCTATTTTTGTTTTACCTGTTCTATCTTTCTTTCTTCTTTCTATCTCTATTCTTCTTCCCTTTCCTGAAAACTAAAGGATGGAGCTTGTACAAAAAATAATAATTTCACCCACTTACATCTGTAAACCTGTGATGTGACAATAAAGCTGATTCTGATTGCATTAGAGAGCATTTATATTTTGAACTATGCCAGCAATAACGTTTATTGCAGGCCACCAGTTGTTCAGCTTGGAAACCTCCTTTGTTTGGTGGTGAACCCAGAGTGGTATAAAGACAGAGTGGTGACAACTTCTTGGCAGCGGCACTTGATTGTCTAACGCAGGGCTACTCAACTTAAGATGGCTCAGGGGCCACTCAGCAAAATACCAAAAGTCCAAGGGGCCGCCATAAAAATGACGGTCCTATTTTGGATTTTTCGATTTTGTAACACACAAGAAAATGTACATTTTGACATCATATTCTTTTCACTGTACCAGTTTATTTTGTGTGTATGTCCAGTGGCATCAGTTCAGCAAAAGCTAAGGTATGGCAAGGTTAGGGTTGCCAACTCCCAGAGATTGAAATAAGGGACACCTATCCTGGGCGCGCGGCAAAGCCGTGCGGCCGGAAAAATGTGGGGGTCAAACCCCCCCAAAAAACCCAAATGCATAGAAAACTATGCATTATACCTGTAACAATTGACGCACCTGTATGTATGTCGGTCTGTTTGTTTTTGAAAAATGTTTTAGCAACCCATATATTTGAACGGAAATGTATATTTTATTTTATTTTCTTTTTCTTTTTCTTTTTTTGACCATGAGGGGGCCGCCAAGACGCTGCGATCGGGCCGCGGGTTGAGTAGCGCTGAACGGCTTGCCTTGCTTCAAGGCCAAATGTAAAAAGCACAACACTGGGGGGCGTGGTTTGCGTAATTTGTTGATGCAAAATGCCTACATGCGGTTCACCCTCATGGTGTGGCCGAGTAAGTGCCCATCACATGTTCCCTCTGATGCCCGTTGCACCATGCTGGTGGCCTGGCACTCAAGGCTGCAGGGTCTCCTGGCTGAGGCCCCTCTCTGCTTCACACATTCTGACTACTTTAATGGGAAGAAAGGCTATGAAATTCCTGATGAAGATCCTTGTATGATCGAAACGTTGAAACAGTGGAGCTTATTTTGCCAGTGTGCTGACTTTATAGGTCTTTAGGATCATCTAGAAACATGCACACAATGAGTTTGTACTAACAGTGGTTATCTAGCTGGGAAACTCACTTCCTTTGTGCACAATAAAATATTTGTGTTCAATTCTTGATTGATTTGATTGATTGCTTGACAGCTGTGAGAGTGGGAGTGATGTGCATAAAATATCTGCCTTCAGTCATGAAGCATGTCTTTCCTTCCTCCCATGTTGCAACTGCTGATTGTTAGCTCATCATTTTGATGTTTGTTTTGTTACAATTCTCCTTGGAACTTTTATCTTTGCCTTTGAAATAGAGGTGCTAAGGATTAAATATATTTGTTGAAAGATGGTCTGGTACAATGTCTTGGTGCTCATGCACACTTTGCACACACAGACAAGCTAGTGACCTCTATTGAGCCTCTGCAGGTTTTGGGTTCTCAGTATACTGTAGGTTAAGTGAGCCAGCTTTCATTCCCAGAGAAGGCGGTTTTGTTTGGGTATGGAGGAAACTGAGGTAGGGGGCACTTGAGTCTTAGCCTCCGGTCAGGACAGAGGAAATGGCCTTGCACTCTCAGATGTACAGACAAAACAGCCTGAGAAGTGGAATTCCAGGACAACTTTGCATAGCCAATGTTTTATGAGGTCACTATGAGGAAGAGCTACCATTGCAATCAACTGCATATGCCTACCTACAGTACACTGCAAAATCCTGAGTGTACAAATGGACCCTTAATATGTCAGTTCTTACCTTTTTTTCTTCTTACCTTTTTGAAGTTAAACTAACAGGATTTTACTGTGTACAGTCCGTAAATATTTAGCACTGGTCATTTCTTACTGTTGAATACTTGTGACAGCTGTAATCTTAACAACACAAGAAACCCAGTGATCCTGAACTATACCCAGTGCTCTGTTTGAGTAAGAGTTCTTTTTCTATGGCTTGCATGCAATGCTTAGATTTGATCCCCAGGGAGAAACCATGTTTCGGCTGAACGCACCTCTGAGATCGCTCCCTTCTCTGGTTTACCACATGGTAGCAACAGACAGCCAACCTGGACCAACCAGTTTAGGTTTACGTGCAATAACAACCGTTGGCCTAATAGTCCATGAGCCAGACAAGATTTCATTATCGAAAGAGTGGGCAAAACCATACCTATATTAAATTGTTCATAGGGTCAATACGAGTAAATAAATATATGATAACCTCTCCACAGGAGCAGCTTTTTCATGGTTATCACACATTTTGTTATTTTCCCCATACGTACATGACAGGTGAAAAAATGACAAAATTTAAAAAAGAGTTATCATAATGAAACTTCCTGAGTTGATTACTTACATGAAGACAATGATTTATCGTATTACAAGTTTTCTGAAATTGTATATTTATATATGCAAATTAGGCATTTAGTCCATGAGCCAGAGCCCCAAAATCGAGCCAGATATTGAATATTCCCTCGTTAAAAACCTTTGACTCCAACATCTTAACAAAATGAAATAAGTATGTCGACTCTGGCTTTGTCCAATGTTCCAATGTTGATTCTGGAAAGTTATGCAAATTTGGGCATATTTTCTAATGCCTAATTTGCATATTTAAATATACAATTTCAGAAAACTTGTAATACGATAAATCATTGTCTTCATGTAAGTAATCAACTCAGGAAGTTTCATTATGATAACTCTTTTTTAAATTTTGTCATTTTTTCACCAGTCATGTACGTATGGGGAAAATAACAAAATGTGTGATAACCATGAAAAAGCTGCTCCTGTGGAAAGGTTATCATATATTTATTTACTCGTATTGACCCTATGAACAATTTAATATAGGTTTGGTTTTGCCCACTCTTTCGATAATCATTGCTCAATTTTGGGGCTCTGGCTCATGGACTATAAAGTCTGAATTGAATCACAGATTTTCATCTAAATTAAAGTTTCAGGGTTCAGGGGCTTGATCGTGTGGCTGATTCAAACATGGGGATGAATTAATTCTATTATGCCACCAAAATATGGGTAATTTGCTCTGCCATTGTCCATCTCTGTTGTCCCTCACTAGCTGGTGGAAAGACCCATTCTCTGGTGGCTCAATGAGAGGAAGTGGGCACTCTCCTTCCAGGCTCTCCGGAAGAGCAGCTCTGCTTCACTTCTAACTTAAATGCACACATTCATTCAGAAAAATGAATGACTACAATGTTAAATTGCTGAGCCTTGAACGGCAGGTGCTATTCACATACAAAGACAATAATAATGTAATACCTCCTACCTTTTAACTTTTCCCACACAATATTCATTTTATTAATATATATATATATATATATATATATATATATATATATATATATATATATATATATATATATATAAATATTTTATAAAAATTATACATTGTATTTGATTTTGCAGTTTGGGGAATGCTGCCTGTGGAAAAGTTGTTATACTCAAAACGTGTTGCTGAGTAGTCTGTAAGCTTTTAAGCCATTGGTTTGTTTCTTTGATGTACAAAAAGTTGGAAAATAACAGTTTGAAGGCATTAAAACTATTTTTGCGTTATATAGTCTCCCTCCTCTATTGTTTTTGCAGTTTTGGGAATAAAATGACATTTTTCCCAAATACACTTGATTCTCCGATATTGATGATAGTTATTAGTGATGTAGGCCTATGGTGCTGAGCCAAACAGTGTCAATGTGATTGATCTGTTACCCATTGACTCTTGGGTGTTAGTAAATGACTCTCTCTGTTTGTGCCAGATGTGACAGGGTTAACGACAGGTCAACCATTAAAAGCACCACCCTCAACAGGGTGCCAGTTGAGAGAGAGAGAGAGAGAGAGAGAGAGAGAGAGAGAGAGAGAGAGAGAGAGAGAGAGAGAGAGAGAGAGAGAGAGAGAGAGAAAGAGAGATGTTTTTGGAAATAGAAAGAGAGATAGGGGAGAAATTAAGGAGAAAAATAGTGCAGAAGTGATAGGGAGGCAGAGTGAGAGATGAGGGGTTAAGAGGTGAGGACTGAGGGAGATTTATATCACCCATGTGTTATCCTTTCACTCTGTCAGAGGATACATTAAAATCTAATCTATTATCCCTCAGCAGAGAGAATACAGATCATCTACTAGTGGATGCACATGTGCTTCTGTGTGTGTGTGTGTGTGTGTGTGTGTATGTGTGTGCATGCGCATGCATGCCCGTGCCATGTGTGTGCATGGGTGGGTGTACGCTCATGTGTGTGTGGCGGGGGTGTACATTGTGAGTGTAGTTGTATGTAGGTGTGTGTGTGTGAGTGTGGGTAAAGTGAGACATAGTTCAGGGCAGCTCTATTAAGATTGGCAGCAGGAAAGGTCTGTAATAAACCACCACGCTGATGCATGCCTAACCTTTTTGCAAAGCTCCTCTACCCAACCGTAGGAAAGGATTATGCTTCCCTTCCCCCTAACTGAGGACCCGAATGCCGCCTTCTCCCTCTGCCTCATAGTGTGCCCATTGTGTGTGTGTGTGTGTGTGTGTGTGTGTGTGTGTGTGTGTGTGTGTGTGTGTGTGTGTGTGTGTGTGTGTGTGTGTGTGTGTGTGTGTGTGTGTGTGTGTGTGTGTGTGTGTGTGTGTGTGTGTGCGCCACCATTCTGGAACTGAGGAATTCTCGCACTCTGACACCTGAGCACAACGTTCCTCCAAAACTAGGCCAGTCACAGAAGAAGGCGCCCTAACAGAGTTCAGCCTCCATGAGTTCAGAGAAAGTATAGCTGATCTACAAGCTCACCCGTTCAATGGCTATTTTCGGTATGCAAGACTTTCATACGACAAAGTATAAATCAGGCATTCCATCCTTTCGGAACAAAGACCGGTTTCACATCTTCTTAATGAGATGAGTTATGCCCTGTAGCTCAGAATATAGCAGTCTCTTGACCAAATTGAAACCGACTGAAACTTAAACGGGGCTTATTATACAGTCACGTGAATATGTCTTTCAGAAACTTCAAGCCAGTAATTTCTCTTCAGGTATTAACATGTTACAGGCATTATTCACTGTAGCATGGAGAGGAGACACATTATGTTTGATGGCAGACACAACACACTCAGACTGCACAATTTACTGCCTTGTGCATTACGGGGAGGCATTTTTATAGACTTCTTTTCTTTTGGTTACATTTTAGGGCACAAGGTACATGCATATACTATGTGCTTTCACATGCATATACTATGTGCATGTGAAAGCACATAGTATATGCACATGTGTGGGTGTTCATTCATTTGTGTGTGTGTGTGTGTGTGTGTGTGTGTGTGTGTGTGTGTGTGTGTGTGTGTGTGTGTGTGTGTGTGTGTGTGTGTGTGTGTGTGTGTGTGTGTGTGTGTGTGTGTGTGTGTGTGTGTGTGTGTGTGTGTGTGTGTGTGGGGGGGGGGCACTGCTGTTGCTTCTCAGAGCACCAGGGTAGTTCTTTCAGTCATGCATGATGAATGTTTTGTTTAATGGTTAAGAAGTGGGCAACAACAGCTGTGGAGGAATGTGACCACAAATATAGTAGCTCTTCTTTCAAAGGCCCTGAGAGAAATAAGGGAAAATAAGGGTGAAAATAACAAACAAAACAAAAAACAACAAACACTACCTCCTTCCTTCCTCTCTTTCCTGAACTTCTGGAGGACATGTTTATCATCGTTTAGCCTACTCTTGCCTCCACAACTCCATCCTTCCTTTGTGATAATCTTCCATTTTCTCAGGTGTGGATGTTAGTTATTTGCACAGAGTGGGTACACATTTCACACACTTTTTTGCACATTATGAGAGTTGCCTGTTCATTGGCCTCCTATTGCAGGATAAAACTGTACTTTCTTCGACTCATACACAGCTAAATGTGTAGTGTTGGTTTAACTGAAACTTAAAACTCTTACACTTTTAGAGTTAAATTAACACCCTTGATTTGTGTAGCCTACCTACTCACTCAGATCAGTTCCCTGACAGGCACTTTACTCTGTTGAGTTAGCAGTGATAAAACCCAGGAAAGCCTGCACTTTGCAACTCTGAAACCCTCACACGGAAGGCCCGCCATTACGCTTCTGATGAATGGGGGGGACATCGCGCTGGGCCTCCATTGTGGCTCTGATGGATCGAGTGCCTGGTACTGGGGAGGCTGACGTGAGACAGCAAAGCTGTTTCATATTTGCAGAGAGAGCGAGAGAGGCGCTGAGTATTATGACCGGGAGGCTTGGGGAGCGCTTGGTGGTTCGGGGTGTCAGAGCAAGGCTTGGAGTGACGGGGGTTAAGACTGCAGTCAGCCATTACACTCCTCTCCAAATCCCCTCTATGTTGTAATGAGAAGCAGACCCCTGCTATCTCCACCGCAGCGAACAGACTGATGGGAGAAACAGACACAGAGACAGGGGGACGCTGTACATCTCCCTCCCTCGCTCTCTCTTGATCCCTCTCTGGGTTGATGGCTCTCTCTTCTCCTTATCTTTGGTTTGATCTTCCAGCCAGCTCCCTGCCTGCTTTTCTCACTGTCAAACATCAGCATAAACAACGAAAGGCTACAAATGGCTCATATATGCCCTTTTTGCATTTCTTCTGTTACAGATGAAACTGAGTGTGTTTCGGGGTTCCAGAACGAGACCACGGGGAAGAACAGAGAGAATGGATGAATGGGGCGTGTTTGTATGAGTGTTCCTCACCGGGAGCTCCAGGCACACACGACTCAACTCCAGATGCCGTCTGGGTTGCCACATCCTGGACGTTATTCCCCCCGCAGCGACGCATTCACTCGCGTGTGTGCGATTTGGCGGGTATACCACGAATGGGAACCACCTGGGACAGAACAAAACAACCAGAGGTAACTTTCCATCACATGTTGCCCTGGTAACTTCGATCCATCATGCTCTGCACAGAGAAGTTTGAAAAGTACGGCCATTTGGTTCATGTTCCGCTGAAAAGAGCCAGGCCTACCTCATTATTCTGTTCGAGTTAAGTACACTGGAACATAATAATGAAGTTGATAGAAGCCGATAGAATAAATAACATAGATAAACAAGTACTGTATGTTTATCGCCGTTATTTATTCTAGCTTGCTTCTGTGGTGCGGATTTATGGTTCTATCATAAGAAGCTTGCAATGTTTGTTCTTCCCTCTGTGCTTATGTTGGCTCTTGAAGAACTTCTCATTCCTTGTTTGCATTTATCATGTTGCTGTGTGTACTATACGTCCGTCTGTGTACTTGTAAGATTCTAGACGAGAGTCGAATGGTGAAGTTCATGCCACTGACTGTAATGCAACATTGAACTTGTTGCTCAAAAATCTTTTCATCAACCAAACGTTCAAATCCATATAATGTTCAATATTTTCTTTAGGCATTAAAGATCCAGGACAAGCACATACCTTTCTCTCGCATCTCCACTCAAATGGAGGAAGTGCAACCACAACGTGTTTGAATTCCAGCCATACCATATAAGGAGTTCCCGGCATTTAACTAACAGTTTCCAGTACAAAAGAAATACTTCTAATAACTTAAACCAATGGGCATGGGCATAAATAATTATATAAACATAAGAACCAAAATAAAGAAATACAATAATTACAAATAATTATTCTGGCAGCCACACTTGTCTTGCAGTCTCATTGGCTATCAATGCAACACCTACAGATGACATAATTATTACTGCTACAGGCAGTTCAAAATCCCAGCACATTCCTTATGGACCATTTTTCATTTAGTTTTTGACAGCATGACAGAAGCACAAGTCAGTCACCTTATCTGTGAAGGTTCTGTGTTTGCAATATGGTATAGCAGCATTCTCCGAACCAGACGTCATCATTGTCACGATTTCAGGATAGGATTACCAGATTAGTGCCAGGAGCACATCAGCGGGAAGACATTGAGCTGGACCTCCAGTCATGTACTGCATAAAGCCATGTACAGCATTCAGTCAACAATCTACACTGGACACTTTCTACCCCTCAGGGAACACCTGTGCTGGCAACCGCTCATCAATGTCACCCACATGATCCTGTGTGTGTGTGTGTGTGTGTGTGTGTGTGTGTGTGTGTGTGTGTGTGTGTGTGTGTGTGTGTGTGTGTGTGTGTGTGTGTGTGTGTGTGTGTGTGTGTGTGTGTGTGTGTGTGTGTGTGTGTGTGTGTGTGTGTGTGTGTGTGTGTGTGTGTGTGTGTGTCGCAGAGCATAGATACAGCTGCTCTCAATCTAGTAAAGTGTAGCCTGAGGCAGGCAGAGTTTGCTTTTGTTTGACTCACTATGGAGAGATGATGGACAGCTCTGCAAAGTAAATGGGCTGCATGAGCAATGGACATTCGAAGCAGCCATGTATGAGGCACTGATCAATTCAATAAGCTTACAGAGAGAGAGAGACAGAGAGAAAGACACAAAGAGAGAGGTGTATATAGATGCACAAGTAAGTATTTCACAACTGCATACCTGTTTAACAAAGCCTCTCAGTAAATTCTGACCTTTCCAGCATGTCTGACATTTTAGTCAGCTTCTCCGGTTTCACCTGTGATCCATTCATGGGCCGGTGTGTGAGGGATGATGCCCTGTCACGGTATGGAATGTTCTGACTGCTGCACTACGTGATGGAGAAGCACTTTCCCTGCCAAACGCACACCTGTATATGAACACATATAGGCCGCCAGAGAAACACGAAGGATCACGAGTCATCGTGAGCGTGCAGAATATCAGCAATAATCACACCACACATGTCAAGTTGAACTAATTCTCAACCTTGCATCCTTCCAACCTCAGTCAGCTTTGCATAAAAAACATGGATGAGGAGCAAATTAGCCATAATGGAAACTTTGGGGCCGGGGCGGTAGGGGTGTGTGTGGAAGGAAAGCCAGGACCCATAGAACAGGAGAGTGGGGTTTGGAGGGGGACCCTGAATTGAATGCAAGTGAATGGAGCTTTTCACCAAAATGGACCCTCCCCCCAACCCCCCGCTGTGATACACATACAGAGTACAATGGAAAGATGTGGAGCAGTCATTAGGAATAACTCATTCAATCTTTCTCTGATTTCCTCATCATCTTTCAGCCCACCCACCTCACTCTCGCTCTCACAAAACCCCATCCCTCTCGCTGTCTCCCTTCATTTTGTCCCTATCTCGTGATCTTTTTGTTTAGCTTGTGTGGAAAACATGTGTGGTACCCGGGAAAATGCTGTACAGTTTCAGGGCTGTTGAGGCCATGGGCTGAGGGCTCCCTCCCTCATGAAACTGATCAATATGAATGCAGACATTAGATGTGCGCTTTATTTAATTTTAGCATTTTTATTGAAGGATTGTCACAGCTTACAGAATAAGATAAACAGTCATAAAAAGAAACCCTTCCAGTTTTCTGAAAGAAAAAAAAAACACACAAGACAAACACAACAAACATAAACCCACCTACCCAAACCCCTCACAAAAAAATTACAATTGACATTCAATAAAAGGTACAATGAAGAGAGAAAAAAGTGGAAAAAAAGGAGGGGGAAAAAGACAAAACTAAACAAAACACCAACCAGAAGAGTATCAGAGGAGATGACAGCATATGTGATAAGCTTGTTGTCCAATATATTACATATAAATAAAATACACAGAGAATGCTTAACCCATACTGTTCTCAAGCACTTAAGGGGCCACCTCGAGCACCGGCTCCGCCACAGGAGACTGACCACCTGTCCAACAGAGACTGCCATATTTTCAGGAAGACGTGTTTTTTTGTTGATTGCATAACGAATCCTCTCCATGTGTACCACATTGCCCAAGTCTCTAAGCCACTGCTGGAACAGAGGGCTTGATTCTGATTTCCACTGTTGCAAGATTAAACGTTTGGCCAGCAGTGTGCACAAGGAGATGGCTTGACCCTCAAATGAATTAATAGAGGGAGTAAATGCCGCAGATGTGTGCTTTAAGCAGATTTCTGCTTAAACCTTTACATTGGCTAATGTAATCTTTCACAATCATTACGGTTTTATTTTATTCACAAAGACATTGCCGCTGTGTTACACTTCTCCTTCTCAGTTCAATTCACTTCATTTCAATTAATTTCAAAGGGGCTTCATTAATTGGCATGGGAAAACAACCACAACTAAGAAATGTATGTACAATTAAATAGAATAAAGCAATGTGTAAACCGAGCTGTGTCACACTGGAACTTTGCAATCAAAAAATATTATGTAAAGAAACTTAAAAATGACCTTGGAAAAAATACAAACCAAAAATTACGCTTTTGCTGTTAAAAGAAAATACTTGTAAATGTAATGTAATTAAAGGTATCTGCTCTATTTGTATGTACAGTAGGTGTGTGTACTGAGTTCAACCTGAATAGTGCACACATAATGATACTCTTTAAGGTGGTTGTTATCCATTGGACATCCTTTTCCTGTCACAACAGCTCACAAATCCTGCTGCTGTGTTTGCACATTACTGTACTTCACCCAGCAGATATGGGGTTTTTCATTATTAGTCATGTTTTCATACTCTCTTTGGGTGTTTGTAATCTGTGGGAAATGTGTGTCTCTGATGTCTTGGTATAGTTGGCAGGTATAGTTTGAAAGTGCAGCAGTGTGTGTTGTCGTAACAGAGAGTGTGTTGTCACTCTTTGTAACACATATACATATACGCACGCACGCACGCACGCATGCACGCAGACAGACAGACAGACAGACAGACAGACAGACAGACAGACAGACAGACAGACAGACGCACGCACGCACGCACGCACGCACGCACGCACGCACGCACGCACGCACGCACGCACGCACGCACGCACGCACGCACGCACGCACACACACACACACACACACACACACACACACACACACACACACACACACACACACAGTCACACACACACAGTCACACACAGTCACACACAGTCACACACACCCCTGCTGTTCTCAGAAGAACTTCTCGTCTGGCCTCCCTGTAAATTTGGGCCGTGGAACAGAGGTTGGCAGCAGTTTGAAGGCCAAGGATGCTTATCAGAATGGCTTACAAATCCCCCCTGATGCTCCTGATATGGAGGACAATGGCTATGCGTGCATGGTGGAAGCCTTCTTTCAAGCCTCAATGAAATAAACCGTACTCTGATCTTGCATGAGGTCAGAGAGTAGACTTTTTTTCATCATTGAATTCAGGGAGTGTAATCATAATATCGGCGGTCTTGCTGTACCTTTTGCTATTCACTAGTACCATTATCATAATAAAACACTTGGCAACAGTGCATGTTTTCCTTACAGGATTTAGGGTTATCAACATGTCATCACTTGTGAGCTTTCTGACAGTTTCTTGGCTCTGTTTGTCTCTTCACACCGGGTTGGGTCATCGGTTCGGCATGTCACTGAAATGATCATCTCTGGTCCCATTTCCTCCTTCAGAGTTTGTACCATGCACGGTAAAATACACAGTGTTAATTTATTCATAAGTAACTCATAAAGTGTACAACAAAAATGTGTCAGAGTTAGATGAACACTCCGTATTTCACTGGTATCCCTAGTGCAACCTAGTATAACAATGAGCTGAGCGTTAAGTATTCTGGTACAGCTGCGCAGGCAGCGTTGGAGCAGGTGAGCTCCCAGGGAACACATGATTCTCCCACAATGCTTTGTGCCGCTTCCAAGAGGATGTGCTTGAAGTGCAACTGAATGCTGAGGCTCAACAATGCTAATGACAACAAAAACCAAGCCAACAATCCCCCTGCACCTGACTTTGTTATTAACTTTTTTGTTCCTTTTTTCTTTTTTTGGTGGCGGTGGCTGGGGGGGGCAACTGCTTAAAATTAGTGTGTGTGTGTGTGTGTGTGTGTGTGTGTGTGTGTGTGTGTGTGTGTGTGTGTGTGTGTGTGTGTGTGTGTGTGCGTGTGCGTGCGTGCATGCGTGTGTGTGCGCGTGCGTGCGTGCGTGTGTGTGTGTGTGTGTCTGTTTGGGAGTTCGTTATTTAGAGGGCGTTTCCTCTTTCTTTGAGATGCTCAATTCAACATCCTGTGGTTCTTCAGTGGGAGTGGAGGACTGTGGTCGTGGTTTACTAAATGCTTGATGTCTGAATCTATGGATTCAAAATGAATCAACCAAGGGAGAGGCACTGTCTGGGGCGCTGCAAGATCGTTACAGGATACGCCTTCTGTTATGTATACAATGCAGTTTCACAGGGTGTATTTGGCCGTGGACCCCCTCTGAAAAGATTTTGTGCCAGGGACCCCATAAGAGAAGATTTGTGTTAAAAAGAAAATTGTCAAAATTATTCCAATTGGTTTAGAATATTCAAGATTTTTCCAAATGTGTAGATCGGCTGTTTTTTAGCAGCGAGGACCTATTGAGGACCCTCTGGAACCCTCTCAAGGACCCTTTGGGGGTCTCTGGATGCCACTTTGAGACTTTCAGTGGTGCCTCCGTGGATGTATTACAATCGATCAATTAATCAATCAGTAAAATCTTAGCATATACTCAGGTCCATAGCAATACAATAAAAAACAGTCACAGAAAGATAAGGGTATAAGAAGCGTGCCTCCAAAGAACGCAGTGTTCATGGGGGAGAAGCCGACAGGCCGGACAGGGGCTTTGCTTGTTGCTCCATATCCTATGGTTGTTTAGGACAACCGTTAAGCCATGGGAGGGGAACTGTTGGAGAAAGTGTGAAACACCGACTTAAACCTCTATACTTCATTGACCAGGGGCCTCCTCCTTTTTCCCTCTACACCAAACCTGGCCAAAAATAGGCTGTCTACAAGAGCTTGTAGATTTGCTCATTTCACCGAATGTTCGCCTGTTATGACATGTCCAGAATAGGGATGCTATGGTTAAAGCTCTCCTGATTCACTGTCAGGTGAAAAGAAACACCTTGATGACTCCATCAGAGGAGGCATGTGGTTGTCTGTGCCTTCCATAGGACAACAGTCAGGTTGACCATAGAGTTAAAAGGAGTTGACAGTGACAAGGACTGCACAACTCAAGAGTTCTGAGTATTTCTACCTTGAATGGCCATAACAGCTATATTGACTGTTCGTTATTTATGGTGCAACTATACCATTTCAGTTTTACCCCACTTGTGGGGGTGCCACCGCATCTGTTTTCAGTTGCCTATATAGCCCATATAGTGTGTGTGTGTGTGTGTGTGTGTGTGTGTGTGTGTGTGTGTGTGTGTGTGTGTGTGTGTGTGTGTGTGTGTGTGTGTGTGTGTGTGTGTGTGTGTGTGTGTGGGTGTGTGTGTGTGTGTGTGTGTGTGTGTGTGTGTGTGTGTGTGTGTGTGTGTGTGTGTGTGTGTGTGTGTGTGTGTGTGTGTGTGAGAGTGCGTGCGTGCGTGCGTGCGTGCGTGCGTGCGTGCGTGCGTGCGTGCGTGCGTGCGTGCGTGCGTGCGTGCGTGCGTGCGTGCGTGCGTGCGTGCGTGCGTGCGTGCGTGCGTGCGTGCATGTGTGTGTGTTCTCCATGGATTGCCACCTTGCCGTGGTGGAGATCCTTGTGTGTTTCAATGAACCTAAGAGTGATGCCGTCGGGAGCTTTAGCTCCCGGTAGGGTCACCCATGGCGGGTAAGGTCAAGGGGGAGGTTCCAGACGAAGTGCGATCCAAAGACCTCAATGGCGGAAGTGGCGGAGGATGATACTATAAGTCACAACGGCACTGAAGGCGAATGAAGGCTGCAACAGAGGGTGGTCTCCAGTCGTCATGGACATGGATTTCACATCCTGAAGAATAATCGGGTCCAGAATCGGCCTCTATGGTCTATGCCCACCTGAAGACCCCACAAGGACCAAGAAGGAGGACAGTCATACTCAACGAGTGACCACCGATGATGGTGTGTGTGTGTGTGTGTGTGTGTGTGTGTGTGTGTGTGTGTGTGTGTGTGTGTGTGTGTGTGTGTGTGTGTGTGTGTGTGTGTGTGTGTGTGTGTGTGTGTGTGTGTGTGTGTGTGTGTGTGTGTGTGTGTGAAAAGTGGTTGTTGGTTAAACAAATATTTTTAGAGGTACGTTTACAATTAGGAAAAGATTCAGGTTGGGGTTGGGATTAGGATTAGACTAGACATTGAGAAATTAGGTTTAGGGGTTTGAATAAGAGTACAAGCCATGAGTTTGTAGGTCTAATGTTTCAGCTCTAGGCTAACAGTTAAAAATGCCCCCAAAATGGCATTCATAAAATCGTCATCCTACAGTAGGCTAATACAAACATTTATGTTGTTTTATATATTTATTAGTTTGCTTGTCTGTATGTTTGTTTGTTTGTTTGTTTGTTTAATTAGTTAGTTAGTTAGTTAGTAGTTAAGTTATTAATTGCCAATTCCCCTGCATAATGCAATTTTAATTAAATTACAATATTAGAATACAAATTACACACATTTAGGACAAGTCAGAGCCTTACATTGATTTATTTTGACGCTATTACATTCATGTACATTTTTAAAACAGTCAAAATGTTTGCCTTGGCCACTCTAGTGTTAAATGTAAAACCTGCGTGCATAATAATGCAACGTTTCTTGGCCGAAACTGTGTAGCTCTACTAGGTTGCACTGAACTGAAAACCTGCAGTTTATATGCAAATGCGCACGTTTCAGGGACCAACCCTTCAGAGCATATCAGCAAGTGCAGAGGGAGTTACAGCTCAGTTTCTTAGACTGACTGAGGACATACAGTGAGAGTCGGACGGGCGCAAAGAGCACAGAGGAAAGCTCATATCATCTCAAAAGCGAAAATAAGTGAATTCTTCATCAGAGCAGACGTCAGAGGGACAACTCAAGAAAAAACAAGTAAGCTTCTATGGAATAGATCTCTTCAATCACTTATTAAAGTAGGGCAGGGCAATAGAAAGTATTGAGTTATAGTTTATCGGCTTTAGTTTGTAGAAACAAACTTTATGGACATTTGATTTCCTTTAAGATTGATGTTGTTTTTCTTATTCATGCTTATTGTATGTGGAATTTCAGTGAATATCGTACGATCGCTGTTATTTTTGCTATGGCGAATGGCTGACTGCACAGTCAAGTGCCCGGTCTGCTGCTTCCCACTTCCCAGCCCATGCATGCATTGGGACGGGGTGCGCAGCGCTGCGCGTAGGCTATATCACTGGTTGTTCCCAAACGTTTTAGCTCGGGACCCAAAAGAGAAATTTGATGTCTCCCCAGGACCCAAGCAAGTGAAAATAGCAGACCTACAAGCTCACAACGCGTACCGATGCGACGCGTTGTGAGCTAGATCGGCTATTTTCACTACTTCTTAAACATTTGTTTTCTAGTTAATGTAATTTCTTAAGATTTTTTATTTATTTATTCATGAAATTATCTCGAAAAATCATTGAATTTGTTTTTAATTCATGAAACATTTTTAATTGTTCTTGGAATGTTTTTTATAATTTTTTTGAAATAATAGTAATTAAAAACAAAACGTAGGAAACAAAACAATAAAGGGATATTTACTCGTGACCCATAAAAATGTCTCTGCGACCCACAAATGGGTCCCGACTCCCGACACACTGTTTGGGAAACAGTGGTCTACCTCAACCTATCCAAAGCCGCTACCATGAACCTGGCATCTGATAAGACAACATCTTCTAGCGACGTGCGCCAATAAATTGCGCACGTGCTTAGCGTGTTTTGGATTTGGTTGATATCATATCACTCGTGCGTAACCGTTACCAGATAAACTTCCCGGAAAAGAAACGGGAATTTAAATGTATTTTATTTGTTCCGGTGAAGTTCACAGGAAAAAAAAAAAAAAAATCAATTCACATGAAACTAACAATAATAATAACAATAAGCCCTTTGGCCCCAGAAAATCATAACCTCCTCTGGAGCGAGCTCCTCTGACCTTTTATTATCGCACCTGCAGGCAGCACTCTCAAGAGAACTAACCAGTGGTGGAAAAAGTAGCTACTCACAAGATCAATACTGCAATGTAGAAATAGGCCTACTCTGTTACAAGTAAAAGTCCGGAATTAAAAATTTGATTGAGTAAAAGTTAAAAAAAAAGTACTGGTATCAAAATATTTAGAAATTATGCAGAATGTCCCGTTTCATACATTTTCAAATGTATAAATTGTATACAAATCTGTTGAAAATTGCAGATCTACAAGCTTTACAATGCCTGGCATGTATGCCAGGCATTGTGAGCTTGTAGATCGGCTATTTTCAAATGGCCGAAATAGGGCTGAAGTTAATGTATGTTTTGTAATAATAATCAAAATCTACAAAGTAACTAACTAAAAGTTTTCAAATCATTGTAGTGGAGTAAAAGTACAATATTTGCCTCTGAGATGTAGTGGAGTAGAAGTAAAAGTTGGCTACTGAAAACTGGAAATACTCGAATAAAGTAAAAAAAAGTACCTCAAAATTGTACTTAAGTACAGTACTTGAGTAAATGTACTTAGTTACTTTACACCACTGGCACCCATGCAGTGCGTGTGCTTGAGAGACAGACAGACACAGAGAGAGAGCAAGAGAGAGAGAGTGGTGAGGATATAGATTAAAGCCTATGTGCTGTTTGTGTTATCTGATGGTGTGAGTGTGAAGGAGTTAATGAGCTTGAAACCCGTGTGGATACCTGGCACCTCCAGGTATTTTCCATATAATAGAAGGGAATTAGACAGATACCAGTGTGTGAGGGTGCATTTTAGCATACAAAATCCCTCAATTAGAAGGGATCAGCATCCTGCAGCTGTTGCAGATAATGATTTCAGCAAGAGTGACTTTGCTGAAATTTCTTATGAACTGTATCATTATTATGGACAGACACAGGAAGGCAGGACTCAGCGCCATAACACAACCTAAGTTTCCCTATTGATAAATGAATACACTGCTGCTGCAATGTCTGAGGAGGAGGCGAAAGTTAAAACAATTTGCCTACATTTTACTCTTATGTACCTGTACTCGAGACATAACAATAAATAACCTTGAACCTGATGGGGATGAGATCTCATCAATGCCTGTCTTTGTCACTAAAACAGATAGAATCACATACAGCTTTCGAGGACGATGCTGTGCATATAACGCACATTTCCCATTCTCCTACACAGGCAGCTGTTTTAAGCGGTCACATTTCACTGCACTCTAACCCGCTGTGACATCCAGCGGTCAGTGACCCTTTTATGTAGCTGTGTGCACAGTAAAATCCTCCGTGTTAATTTATCCATTTGTAACTCTGAGCGTGTACAAATGTAACCAAATCGAACCTTAGGGCTCCCCCCGCTGATGTTTCCACACATTTCACTCATTGGCCAAATGAGCTTTCAGTCAAAAGCAACAGGAGGATTAAGGACCCCCGGTGTACTGGTTATGACCCCTCACCTTTCACCCCTTGCCCCTCACACTGAGGCTGGCAGTGAGAGGTGCCAAGAAAGACATCACACCAACGAGTAAAGAGTCTCGGCCATCCTAGGTCAGGTTGAGGCACCATGACCCCCTGGGCTCAGTGTAACCACACCAGTCTATTACACAGTGAACTCCTTAGTGTTAAATGCAACCAAGAGAGGGTACAAATGTTACATTTGTATATTCTCTCAGAGGATAAAGGAACACTGAGGATTCTGAGTGTGTAGTACGTGTGTGTCCACCCTGCGTGTGTCTTTTATTAGTTTCAGATGTTCTAACTTGACATAGTCAATGATATGAGGAGGCTTTTCTTTGATCCTTGGGGCGGTGTAAACTCCTCTCTCACCCTCTCCTTGCTCGTTTCAAAAGAAGAAGCGGGGCATGGGATTTTTTTTGTTCCTATAACAAGCAGGAAAAGCAAAAACATTCTTTATTGTGGCATCAGGTTTCCCACCCTGGCTCGTGCTATATCTCGGAATGCCCGGAACGCTCCGGAAATACACTCTGTTTGGGTTTCCAGGTCCCATTTCCTCACGTCTAATCTGCACTCTATGCTTTTTGGGGGCTAATGTAAACATTTCTGGTGCTGCCCCCTGCCCGTGCACATCAAATATGGACTGCTCCTAAACTCTCCAGTTATCACTCCACAGTAGACTCCATTTAAAGTTTTTAAACTCATAAGAACTGTGTTTTTTTAATTTATGATTTAACTACGTTAACATTCTTCAGAATCTAGTAGCAACCACAAGAGCCTTTGTGGTTTTATTAGCAAGTCACTCATTCAAGTGCAGAGTGTATTCCGCAATATTCCAAAAATGCTGTGTTTTATGTGACAGCAAATTGTCTCCAGTCACCCTCTAAAGGGCCATTCACACTGAGCACTATAACTATAACTATAAAAACATAGTTTTAAAAGTTATTCTAAGTCAAGTGGATGGCAGTTCACACCAACTATATAAAAAAAAATACAATGGTGAACGCTATAGTTATAGTTATCATTATAGTTACAGTGCTCAGTGTGAACGACCCTTAAATCAGTAAAAAGAATGAAAACAAATCATGTGGATCCCATGTGACCAGTATATGATGTCAGTCATCTATGACGTATCTATGAAGTATGACTTCATATTTGGCCAAGGTTTCAGCCCGATCTGACTGCCATGAGCTTGCAGATTGGCTATTTTCGCTATTATTCACGACCAAGTATGTAGGGTTAAAACTCTGGGTGGTTATGCGTGTCTTTCAGTGGGGTTGATGTGTACTAGTACTAAGCTCATGTGTTGGTTCAACAGGACCTGTTCCAGTGAGAGGCGTTCCACGGCAGTCTGCTCCCAGGGCCAAGAGATGACGAGTCTGAGCACCAGCGAGCTGGAGGAGCTGTGGGAGTCATTGGGGGAGGGGGACATGAACTTCACAGGCGAGCTGGGCAACATATCGAGCGTGTACGCCACAGTGTGCGTCAATGCAGTCAACCGCAGCTTCTTGCTGTACACCATGTGCATCCTGTACCTTTTCATCTTCATCATTGGCCTGGCGGCTAACGCATTGGTCCTCTGGGTCAACGTCCGCTCCCAAAGAGACTCTGCCCCTCGCCACGAGACGCACATGTACATCGCCCACCTGGCGGTCGCAGATCTGTGCGTGTGTCTCACCCTGCCTGTGTGGGTGAGCTCACTGGCCCAGCACGGCCACTGGCCCTTCGGCGAGGTGATGTGTAAACTCACGCATCTGGTGTTCTCCGTCAACCTCTTCAGCAGCATCTTCTTCCTGGTGTGCATGAGCGTGGACCGCTACTTTAGCGTGACGCGGCGCGGAGATGGCAAGGGAGGCAGGCGTGGGAGGCTGATCCGCTGGGGGCCGTGTGTCGGGGTGTGGCTCTTTGCACTGGTCGCTTCGTTGCCAGACACCTTCTTCCTGCGTGCTGTCAAGTCGTCGTACGGGGACACCATGCTGTGCAGGCCGGTGTACCCAGAGGACACCCCACATGAGTGGATGGTGGGCATCCAGCTGAGCTTCATCCTGTTGGGTTTCGCCCTCCCCTGGCCCGTCATTGCCGTGTTCTACACCCTCCTGGCCAGAGCGGTTAATGCCTCCTCTTCCTTATCCTCCTCCTCTGCCTGCTCGGCGGTGGATCACGAGCGCCGGGTGAGCCGCAGGGTGATCCTGGCCTACATCGTGGTTTTTCTGGGCTGCTGGGGGCCGTACCACGCCGTCCTTCTGGTGGATGCTCTGGTTCAGCTGGGCCTGGTGCCTCTGAGCTGCGGGCTGGAGAACGTGCTGTATGTGGCCTTACACCTCACCCAGTGCCTGTCCTTGCTCCACTGCTGCTTCAACCCCATCCTCTATAACTTCATCAACAGGAACTACCGCTATGACCTCATGAAGGCCTTCATCTTCAAGTACTCCACTAGAACTGGCTTGGCGCGCCTCATAGAGGCCTCCCACGTGTCCGACCCTGAATACTCCGCTGTGGCTCTTGACAACCCGCCACAAATCTGAGCTCCATTCAAGCTCGGTAATCAACCCCAGGAGACTGTCTCTAAATAGCGATGACATAAATGTAAACCGATCGCTTCTACCGATCGCTTCTAGACAGCCTTTCAAGTTAATGTAGATGTCTTTGCCCATAAATATTGGCAGGATGTCAATTTAAATTAATCTGACCAGGTTTTCATGCTTATATACAGTAATATGTCTGCAGACTGGCTCTCCAACCTTGATGGACAGAGGTGTAAAAAAGCACTTAGAAATGTTATGAAGAGAGTTGTTCCCTACTGTAAAAGGTTGTTAAAGCCAAAACAGTGACTGTAAATTTGTATCTCTCTGCAGCAGAGGTATGGACCAATCATTAGCTATGTAGTATTTTGCATTGTGTATGTGTGCATTGTGTATGTGTGTCTTTGTATGTTCATCATGCGCATGTGTCTGTACTGTGTGGGTGCTTGTGTATTTGAGTGGATCTGCCTTATTTGTAATAGAGGGCTAAAAATGTTCCTCCATTTTGTACATAGTCAGAGGGGCATTAAATACTGTACCATTACTATTGGTAGAATAATATTAGTCTTTGTATTGAATCATATTTATATTTTTTATGCTTTAATCATTTTGCATATCCTGCGCTGTGATTCCAAGTTCTCATGCATTTGATAATCTGCATTATGCTTCACTCAAAGCTGCCTCGTTATTTTAGTTGAGTCACTGACTGGCTCAATGTGCCAGTCCTGCTGTCAGATTAAACTATCACCTCACGTCCTAGTGATGAAACCTTCAGATAAAGAACTCTTAAGTTTTCAGCTGTTTTAGGCCTCTATTTAATTGTCTATGAGACTGTATGTTAATTGTATGTTACTATGTTCACAGATACACCGTAGACAGTAAAATCCAGAGTACATATTTGTGTTAGAATGGACCCTTTCGGGGTCTGTAAATATGTACCGGATTTTACTGTGTAGTAGAAGTTGGGTCTTTTCAGATGACGTATAACAGTCTATCTCGAAATGAATTTGATTAACTACATGTGTGTGTGGTCTGGTTGCCGACCGAATCCTCTAACAGACTTGTATGGTTCTTTGCCTGAAGGCTTCAGTTCCCCTCCCTCATGTCCCGCCATCTAGGACTACTGACCTGAAAGAGAGGAAAGTATACATAGCTCCAGTCCTGTTTTGAAATACAGTATACAACTGAATAGTGATTGAACGTGCCAGCTAATTTTAGCATCAGCGCTAAAAGTTAATGGCGCAAAAACGGCACATGTTCATATGGTATTAATCCTGCTGTGTCAGCAGCACACAAGCCTCAGACAGCTAAGCCTTTATGACCAATAACTGAGAACAGCTTTACTGCTCTCTCATGTAGGTAGCAGCTGTGGTGTATACAGCTAAGTGTTTTTTAAGGACTGAGTAGCAAGGATAACTGAGTGCATGTGCAAGTCCAAAGATATTTCTCTATGTATATTAGCGATTTACTGTATGTGTGTGTCTGTGTGTGTGTGTGTGTGTGTGTGTGTGTGTGTGTGTGTGTGTGTGTGTGTGTGTGTGTGTGTGTGTGTGTGTGTGTGTGTGTGTGCGTGCACGCGTGTGTGCGCGAGAGAGAGAGACATAGATATAGGGAGAAGAAGTGAGGCCACACAGTCTGCGTCACATAGCTCAACACAGAGAGCTGATGTTTAATCTGTCATAAACATGGAGATATACAGTTCACTCACTGTCTGTGGTCGGAAACACATTTTGTTTGATATGTTTCAAAGAGCACATCGTATCATCTAAATCGGTTACGTATGTATACTGTTACACTGAAAAGACTCTGCGTTGAGATTAGAAATGAATGAAGACATGACCATGTGCCTACAAGAACAGAGGCATTCCATTGGTATTGTAATGTCTACCATGTGTTTTGTTATATATTAAATATGAAAAAAAGACCTATTTTGCCTTGGTGTGTTCTTTAACTCTTGTCAAACTCAATTCATAACTTGTAACAGACATTCCCCTGATATTATATTAGATCCCTTTAATACAGATTTTAAACCACAAACCCGAACTGCATTCGTAAGACAAAGTGAGGCAAATGTGCTTCTCGTGACAACCTGGTGCTTGGACATGAAGTCATACAGACTAATGCCAAACATAAGTGTCACTTGATGCGCTTAATCCCATGTAATTTATGGACTGTATCCTCAACATGTCACGGTCCAGAGATGGACCATGGCTTCAACATCGACTTTACCTTGACACATAGAGGGCACATATTTTTCAATTAATGTCACCATTAATTCATAGCTTATGTAGGCATGAAATCATCATGAGCCAAGAACAGAGAAGGCGTTACAGAGGATTTGAGGGTTGGTAAGACAAAGTGCCATACATCATTGTGTGAAGCAGCTATAATAGCCTAGCACTTTTACACAGACAAATGCACAAGAACTCATGGGGCGCTATTCTATCTAAAGTACATCAGAAGTCCATGTCCTACAGCATGTGTCCAATGTCTCAGAAGTAGACTGAAGCTGCAGACAGACTGTATGAATGTAACACACACCCCTGCCGCTCTGATGATTGAACAGCTTTTGTTTTAGTTGGCTCAGTCTGAGGCTGTGAGTTGTTTGCTTCCCTTTACAATTTGTCGGCTGTGAATGATTCCCTTCTTGATATTCCTGTCGGTAGGACATGCTTACCGAGAGCAAGTCAAACAGTATATTATCCCAGAGCTAACCATCCGCACAAAGTTAAACATGCCCTGTGTGAGTGAAATATAGAGCTTGGAACTCCGGGGCAAACTCCATCAAGTCTAATGTCAAACCAGTCTACTTTTGAGACAGAGTTTCTGTCTTATCAGCTGCTTTCAGTTCTCACCATCAGGAGCACACACGCACACACCCCTGTAAATCTCTGTGATGATCTATTCAAATGCTGCCTCAACTCTGAGGAATAATATATATGGCACAGTAAGTGATCCTAAAGCTGATGAATGGCACAGTGAAAGTATGGCACAGCAGATGTTATATGTACAACGAAATTATCTGTTTTCCAACTTATAATCCTGCTTTTTATCAAGGCCCTCTATGAGTTATAGTACACATTGGATGTTGCTTTCTCTTTTGATTTGATTTAATATGTGGAGATAATGGGCCACAAATGAATTTGGTGCAGGGAGTATTGCTTTATGGTATATTGATGTTCCATAGTGGACTGATAACACATAGTGGACTGATAACATTTACAATGATTAAAGACACAGGGAGTAGAGGTAAAGAGCAATCTAGCAGGAATTTAGGGGCAGGAGTCATGCTGCTCCTCACTAGGAAAGCAACCCTTGTGCTTTCAGGGGTCCATAGGGAACTTAATGTGATTTAAACCTGTTTGCACATTGGTGTGTGTGTGTGTGTGTGTGTGTGTGTGTGTGTGTGTGTGTGTGTGTGTGTGTGTGTGTGTGTGTGTGTGTGTGTGTGTGTGTGTGTGTGCGTGTGCGTGCGTGCGTGTGTGTGTGTGTGTGTGTGTGTGTGTGTGTGTGTGTGTGTGTGAGTGTGAGTGTGAGTGTGAGTGTGCACTGCATGAATTGCAGTGTTGGATGCAAGTATGGGTTGAACTTGTTTAATGACTGCATTCAGTCCTGTTTTGTTCAATATGGGCCCTGGGAGGAAGGTAAAGATGCGGCCACACATATTAAGTCAAATATTGTATTTTAACACTGTGATAATTGCTGGGCCCCTCTGTCACAATTCTGTTTTAATTAGTCCCATGTTGCAAATTCATTTGGATTTTGTTTTGTTAATTCCTACCACATCCCTGAATGGATAATTGTTTCATTTGTGGATTTCTTTACGATAAACCAAATAACTGAACTGGCACAATTGATACTTTTAATTTATTCCGATAAGCCTTTGGACCCAGGAGATGTTTTTGAGGCACCTTTTGGATTTGGGGAGTTGTGCGATTATCTTTGTTTGTATGAAAGTTGGCTTTGGCGTTAAATGGGAATTTGCTTTATTGACTTCATTTAGTTTCAACTTTGTGAATATGCAGCTGGTTATCTCCAATGTAATGACAATTTAATATTTTTCATATAGTCAGTCAGTTTGTTATTGTTACCTGAGCAACCATCATACACATACACACACACACACACACACACACACACACACACACACACACACACACACACACACACACACACACACACACCACACACACATACACACACAAAATAACATTTATACACAGCACAGCAAGCTTTATAGCTACAACTAAATTGTTTCTGACCCATTCCCAGGGTTAATTCTCAATCAAGTTTGTGCTTGCTTCAGTGGTTCTGGGATGAATTCCATATGTATTGCAAATGAAAGGCCTTGAATTATTAATGAAGCTGAAGGAGAACAGCAGCTGCTGTAGCTCAGAGGGAGTTTTTAGTGTGAATACAAGAAGCAGCCGAAGAAGTAGGAGGATATACTTTAGTGCTCCGTGACTCCTCTTCCCTCCCGGAGAAGGGGACGAGTGTTACAGACAGATGTTGGGCAGATGCTGAGCTGAAAGAAAGTCAAAGAAAGTCGGAGGTGAAAGGCCATCCAGTCTGAATTTGGATCAAACATCACCAATCAAGCTCATCATTTACACAGCCAGAGCTTATTTAACTTTCCAACCAGGCCTGGTAACATTTCCTTCCTCAGCGCCACAGACTATAATGGAATACAACCACAGGAACTGAGGTGTGACTTCTTTTGAGTTGTGTTAATGTGTGAGTATGATGATGCATTATGGAATGTCAGAAAGTAACGTTAGACGATCCAGCGATCTTTTTGTTTACAGAAAGGGAAAACAGATTGTTCCAAATAAAGACGATCATTAAACACAACCCACAAGCCCCACAAAAGGGAGATTCATAGTAACATGTATTAAAAAGACTCCCCCATGGACCATACGGTACCACACACGGTCCAAACAAAGATTGACCTCTAGAGATTTGCCCCATAGAGTTTCAAAAACAACCATCAAATCTACCCTGAAAGATAACCTATGTCATGCTTTTTGATCACTGCTGCCTATGGCCTGTAAACCTGAAAATGCTTCTCATTCTTTCTTCACCATGAGTGTGAAAGTTCTAAGTTTTTCCAGACCCAACACTCACAGCCGTAAGCAGGACACACGGCTGTGAAGCCTTGATATTATAGAGGTGATTTATGCCATGATCCGTGCCTGAGCTGTGGATCCGGTATTTAGGCGGCACTTAATTCATCTGACATTCCGTCCAGTAAAGAGAGCTCAGCCGGACGCCTGCCTATATAGCTCACCCCAGATCAGCAGCACGCTCATGTCAGCGTTAATGATGGAACTTCAAAGCCGTGTCCGGGAAAAGGGGGCAGCTGTGTGGTAACTTAGAGAATGCACATGACACTACTAAACTATTTTCCAGCATTATTATGACTCAGCTACGTGAGTATTCAGTGATGTGTGTGTGGTTATTATACGTTCTTGTCACGTTATTGAGTTACTTGCATACTGTACTTTTTTAACAATCCCCCCTCCTTATCTTCTCCATTTTACATTTTTCTGACAGGCCAGACAGGGAGATAATGGGAATTAATTGGACCATAAAAGACACAAAGCTGTAATTTACTCAGAAACCCTGTTTGCTCTTCTGTGGATGTGTTTATCATAGCAGTCTGTCAATCATCCCTTTTATTCTTCACGAGATAATGAATACCCTACATGCAATGCTTTAAGACACACGGTTACTATATGACACTTAAAAAGAAGTTAAAATAAGGGTGATGAGAAATGTGGAACACAGCTCATAAGAGGCAAATTCAGTGACACCTAAAAATATCGAAGTATTATTTGGCTCCTGTTCCCTCATTCCCTGTACTGTTTGGTGCGTGATGGTGTTTGAGCAGATGAATGTTCTCTGTCTGGGGTCAGACTCTGGGTTTCCACAGTAAAAACATGACTGTTTGCTCAGACAAAAGCAAGCCAACCCATGCAACGCCTTTAGACTAGTCCACACGACATCTCTGAACCAGAACCCTCCCTAATAAGGTTTATAGCTTTATAAACTCCCAGTCGCATTCCTTGCTGCGACGCAAGACATATACAACACACGCAAGAGGCCTCTGTAAAGAATAGCCAGATGGAGTGTAGTGTCTCGGCTCACACACCACAATGTTTGCATGCACTTACAGTACAAACACATGCAAAATGGAGTATATGCTCGCATGCGTGCGCGCGCACACACACGCACACGCACGCACACGCACGCACGCACGCACGCACGCACGCACGCACGCACGCACGCACGCACGCACGCACGCACGCACGCACGCACGCACGCACGCACGCACGCACGCACGCACGCACGCACGCACACTGCACAGAATGAATGTGCATGCACACACACCTGCACTATTGATTGTACTCTCTGTTACATGCATTATACACATACGTATACAGTACATGTTTCTGATGATGAGATAAAGCCCTCTGAACTGAATGCTTTATTGAATACACGTTAACACTCTCTCTCTCCCAGGGGATACTGAAATCCATATACTGTAGTATATGTTGCCAAAAGCTTAATTAATTTCATTGGCTTTTTGCCTGGAAATCATTACACGACATTAGGAGACACAAAACTCACAGTGTATGTAAAACAATAGCCCCAAATCAATCCAACCCCCAAAAGGAATAGAGGGGAAAATAATGAGGAAGACATAACATGGCTCAATGTTACATCACAAAGGTGGCGGATTTGGAGATTTAATCAAAGCTTGCATTGCTGTTGCTTGCATTAATATGTGTGATGTTATGGTTTACATAGCTGCAGATGTGATTACATTGAAATATGTCGTCCTTGCCCATCAACCATTCACATGCTTTGTCACAGACACCCCATTGTATATATCCAAGCTTTCAACAAACTCTGTCACTGACGACGTGTCAGTGTTTAGGTTCCCTTGTCACTGAGTAAAAAAGAGTCTCTCTGTCTCTTTCTTGTTCTCTCTCACTCTTCATCCTCCTCTGGATAGTGGGGTAGTGACAGATGCTGGTATCAGTGTGGCTATCACTTTACAGGGGAGTTTCTCTCTCTCTCTCACACACACACACACACACACACACACACACACACACACACACACACACACACACACACACACACACAAACACACACACACACACACACACACACACACACACACACACACACACACACACACACACACACGCACACGCACACGCACGCACGCACACGCGCACACACACACACACACACACACACACACACACACACACACACACACACACACACACACACACACACACACACACACACACACACACTTCACACCCCAGGGTGGGAAAGACGGTCTGGATTTCATTCAACAAAACACCTCGAAGTGTCTTGACTGAAACAAGGGATCCCTCGTCAGGATCAGGCCTCCGCAGTGGAAGGCCCCTGCACCATCGTCATCACCATAGCACTGATACTACACTTGAGAGTGCTCTGTCCCGACACTCACTCTGTGCTTGTGGCTGTGGTTGCAGGTCCATACTAGCTCAGGCAATACCGTGACATGCCTAATGCATCCAAGTGTGATCGGTGAGTTTTTGAATGCAGAAATGCATATGCACAAACACACTCTCTCTCACACACACACACACACACACACACACACACACACACACACACACACACACACACACACACACACACACACACTCACTCAGTGAACTGGATTTGAACTTTCCCTAAGTGGAGTAGATAACTGAAAACTCTGGTTCAGAATTTGAACCTCCCGTGTCTCACTGGCTGAGGTCAGCTGCGGTTGGCCTCCATTGTGCACGGCATAAAGATGCCTCAACTCACCGATGACCAGCTCATTCAGGTAACCCCCGGTGTGCTGTTTCTGTCACACTCCTCTGCTTGTGATAAAGGAGAGTTTTCCTCGCTACTGTTCCGCCAGGCTCGGTTTCACCACATTCAATAAACTTTTGTGTGGTATGACAAATGAGTTTGTAAAAAGAAAATGTCTCCTGCGGAGTAAAACTGAATTGAATTGAGATGAATGGGGATAGGAAGTTGTAGTTTCCGGGTTAGGGGCAGGGGGGGGTGGGGAGGCAGGGGTGGGGAAGCTGAGAGGCGGCACGCCCAATATATCTGACACCAAATCTCAGCATTCACCGGCACAATTGACCTAATGAAAACACACCAGAGTTTGTATTCCCCCTCGGGACTTATATTTTGAATAGAGCATTTTCAGAGGCTGAAGGGATTGTAGCCCCGTGCCCCCTTTTCACCCCCTTAAGCAGCCTGGTTTTAAATCACCTCATGTATCATTTACTGCTTTTCTAGCCTCGGGTCGCCACTGCGGTTGTCACAACTGTAACCTTGGATATTTTTCATTGTTAAAATAATACAGATTTGGTTGCAGCGAAAGAACGACTTCTATATCCTTGCGAAAAATGTATATTGGTATTAGCATTAATAATAGTTGCAAAAACTATGTGAATATTCTATCAAACCAAAGAGTAAAATGGCGTGGAAGGAATAATATTGATATGATTCTATGCAGGAAGCTCAGCCACATTAGAGAGACTAGAGAGGGTCATGGGCCTCAGTAAACCACATTCCTACCCTGATCTTTAAACATGGTTAATTTAGTGGACACAGGGGGTCTTGTATTGGACATAGTAACATACTGGACATTCCTCCTTGTATTGAGAATCATCCCAGTGGAACTGGATGAGTGACCATGATAACCCTGCAATGGTGCCCCATCAACTGTTACCCAGGTGACATAGACCATCAAAGGACCATTGGGGTCCAGAGCCAAGGGAGTGTCAGTTGGATGGGAAAAAATATGAAATGAGGAAATAATATATATGCTCTGACTGTAGTGCATTGTACCACATGAACACATTTCCATTTTTGCTTCGTTTGGCATCCATACAGGAACTCACACCTCACACACACTTCATTGTTGACATTCACAGGCCTGACTGCACACTCTCAAGCTGAGAAATACAGCCACACTGAAAGGTGTTAATATAAGACACAGGGGCCCTATTTTGGGCGAGGCAATATCTCTTATTTAAGTCCACCGCCCACGTCATCATGATTCAGACATAACCATAAACAAACGTGATACGCCCAATAGGGCCCGTCACTATGACTCAGACATAACCATCAACAAACCCGATACGCCCATATATACTGTAGGCATATATGGCGATCGGGTAGTCCAGAGCCACAGATCCGACGCTATGCCCATATATGGTCATACGCATATATGTGACCGACTGACTTCAAACTCGGCACGCGCATCGGCAAGGACTCAAGGGAGTGCGGTGCCCGCCGTCTGGATAGGCGGTTGTCCAGAGCCGTCAATCCTGCCGATATGTGGTCCCATATATGGGAATAAAAGTGACTAGGACTGACAGATACAGAGGTCTTCATATATGGGCATATAGGTAGACAGACAGATAAAGAGATCTCCACACTGTATAGGTACAAAAGGGACACAGATAGATGGGTACAACGGGTACAAGGCCCTGTCACTATGACTCAGAAATATCAGTCAGATCGGCGGTGTGACGTAGGTGTGAGGGCCGCGCAGCGGCCCGAACCTCTAGTGGGCATTAAAGGGTCACAACAGACAGAAAGACAGACAGATACAGAGATCTGTGGATTTATAGATATTTCTGATGATATATACGTAACTGCTGATCCGACTGACTTCCCACTCGGCACATGAACCCCCTCGGGTCCTCTGCGACACACACGCCAAACTATGTGAAGTCAGACGGTTCTTGAGATATACGAGGGCAACACAGACACACAGATAGACAGATTCCGAGCATTATCGATGGATGAGTTGAACAAGGTCATTAAAATCTTTGAAAATCGTTGCATGTTCAATTCTGAATACAGGTCAAACAAATGTATTTTGAAGGGGAACATACAGTACAGACACAATGTGAAAGCCAGGACACTGTCCTGAAGAGGTTCCCACAGGAATACAATCAAAAGACGTTTGTAACAACATGTGTCGTTGTAATACGAACAATCGTCTTGAAACTATATCCAGCATTATTCTCAAGATACAGACTGGGTTTGTTTGGAGCCTATTATGCACATGGTTTCATGTTTTTGCCCTGCAAGCATTGCCGGGCAGATTTCAACAGAGGCAAATGAGATGGTGGAGAAACCTTAAAATGTTGCCGGACTGGCCTGTAAACCCATACCTGCCTCTGTCAGAGACTGATGAATGAGCACTTTCATTGAGTCTGAACATGCTAAATAAAGGCTGCAACCCAAACCTAGCTTTCCATCTTGGCCTTAGACTTGGTACACGGGTCAGGCCTTGTTGCCGTAACACTATATGAGGAGTGGGGGTTCTGACAAACACAAGTGCAGGGCATGAGGTGTGTGTACAGGTATATTTTTTACCGTCCTGCACTACAGTGTTAAATGGCTTTCCTTCACATGTCTGTCACCTTGTAATCAATAATCCTAGAATGACACCTAAACCACAACAGCCATCAGTAACCTGTCATTCAGTCACACACATGCAGAAACGTGATCATGCACTCACACGTTCGCACACACTAGCGTGCAAATGCAAATGTATGCGTGCGCACGCGCTCACACAAACATACACACACACTCAAAATTACCATCATCCATAACTGTCTGGAAAAAGTGCTCAGACAGCACACCTATGAACACACAGCAGCTCCAGTACTGCCAGGCATCATCCATCACCTCGGTCCAGCAGAGCACGGTCCACAACTAGAACACACGCAGAGAGAGAACCTGACTCTGACTCACACCAGGCCACACGCTGGACACACACACACACACACATACACGCATGCATACACGCACACACTCCACTTACACACAATGTACTGTTCAGTACATGAAACTTTCCTAGTTTCTCAGTGTCTCGCCCTGTCTTTTGCACTGCATTCTCTTTCACCTCCCTCATTTTCATTATTGTGGGTAAATGAATTTCAGCCTTTAATCTGCTTAATTAAATCTTACATTCTTACGTCACTTACCAGCCATTCTTAGCAGATACTGTACTTCCTGCTCTGTGGATTATGTCTGTAGCATTGTGTATAAATAGCACTGGAGTTGGTGGCCTCATAATGGAAACACTGATATACACATATCAAAGGGCTCCCTCCTCCCATTCACATCACACACTCATTAATCAAGACCTGTGTTCTGCAGGCGTTTGTTTGTGGGTGTGGATGTATGTGCAATTGTGCATGCATGATGCGTGTCTGCAGTGCACATGTGCACAGTATGCTTGCATACATGTCCTGGTGCATGTGTGCGTTTGTGTGTGTGCGCACACATGCGTGTCTGCAGTGCAAGTGTGCATAGTATCCTTTGCATGTGTGTACAGTATGTACGTGCTGGTGTGTGTGTGTGTGTGTGTGTGTGTGTGTGTGTGTGTGTGTGTGTGTGTGTGTGTGTGTGTGTGTGTGTGTGTGTGTGTGTGTGTGTGTGTGTGCGTGCGTGCGTGCGTGTGTGTGTGTGCGCGCTCGCATGCGTAAAAATGTGTGTCATGGAAGTTCCATATGGCAGAACAGTTTATACTTTCTCACGAGGGCAGCCTCGCTAAAAGCTTCAGGTGGCTTGAAATCCGTGATTTAAGTGAAAGGTTCAACCTTTGTCTCGGATTTGTGCTTTAGCGCTACCAGAAGTCTCTGCTGTTTTTAATCACAAAACTGGATTGTCATATTTAAAGAGAACACAATCTGACTGAGCACGTTGGTAAAGGTGTTCATGACTTATGTGTCTGAGTTAAAGTATCAGCTTTTCTATTCCATTAGCATCCGTCATGAGAGTTTCAGTGTACATTAGAGCACATTTAGCCCACTACAGTTGCTCTTCCAAAGATGATTCCCATCACCTGGTTCTCCTCAGATGACACAGTGCATGGACTTATCTCGTTGATAGCAGAGCCCTGCTGGCAGCATTTTAACTACCGTACAAACATTAGGCGAAAATAGCCAATCTACATGCTGACAACGCATCGCAATGCGACGGATTGTGAGTTTGGAGATCCCTCCAAGAGATTTGGTCCGGAGGGAAAAGGGGAGGGGGCCAAGTACAGACTCCTGGAGGACCCCGGTCAGCAATGGGTTTGAGTGGTTATACAAAACACTTATTTAGGTGAACCTGGGAAGAGTCGTTGTTGCCTGTCAATCTCTATTCTGTGAGGCTCCCAGGAAGTTGTGTGTCTGTATCATGCAGTTGAGGCACTTTCTCGAACGTGTGTGTTTGTGTCTTTCTTGGGCTTCTGGAAGGCACATTTTTGTTGAAAATGACTGACAGGGGCATGATCGCATGTTTGTGTGTGAGGCGAGCATGTTGGGGTTACAGTGAAGTCCCATGCATTGTGATCGACAGGGGCTATGATGGCGAGATAGAAGTCCTACACTAGAGATAGAAGTCTAGTGGAGGGGGGGGGGGGTCAGCAGTTTGAGTTCAGGGACAGGTCAGCGGTTCTACAGGCCTTCAGCATTACTTCACCCTACTGGGAACCTCTCTGAGTGTCAGGTAGACCGAGGGGTCCTGAGAGAGCTGCCATAGCTGTCTATGGTGCCCAAAAGACAAATAGCCCGTCTCATGAGAGAGGGGGGGCGTCACCGTTCAGTCGACAAGTAGGACTCCCTCTAGTAAATCTCAGTGTTCTAGTAAGAGTTTCCTTTTGTTGTTTGAACCCCCCTACTCTTACATCATTTTGTGTTTTGGGCTTCTGTGGTTGATTTATAGGCCACAGGGATGTGTGTCAAAGTTGCGCCAAAGAGTGACATTTGAGGCTATATAAATGTCTTTACAAGAGCATTGAGATAGATAGACCTTTATTGATCCCACGGGGGAAATTCAGTTGGCATGGCAGTATCGCAGTTATGAAACACAGGACAGATACAGATTTAAAAAAATTAATAAGAGTAAACAGGTAATACTGCACAGAGATTAGGTATAAAGTACCAAAAACCAAAGGAGATTCAGGGTCTTGCTTGACTCTCTACCCTTGGACCACCTGGGATTCGCATGAGGTATAGATGTAAAAGAAGTCAAAGTACACTAACATTGTATCAACAGTGTTGACAGTGTATACATATAAATATAGTGTAATCTATCTCCAGTATTCTGGATGAACAGTCAATCCAGTGAATAATGAGAAATTAGATTATCAAAGTGGTGCCATAGAGTAGTGATTCTCAACCTGTGGGCCGGGGCCCACTTGTGGGCCGTGAGGATATTGTAAGAGGGCCTCCAAATAATTGCCAAAATACTAAGATTTTAATGATATAACGTTGATATTTTTCTTAAAAATTCGTTTTCATTGTGATAGCTTTACTGATATACGTATAGGAACTTAAAATGCATGCGGCCCACCCATCTGACCACTTAACAAAGTTAGCTTTCTAATCCATTGAGACCTGAAGCCGATTCTACATGTCTCCTAAATCTCAAAAAACGTACGTGTCTATATCAGTGGTGCTCAATCTTTTTCCTGTCAAGGACCCCCAAAATTATATGTATTTGGCCGCGGACCCCCATCAAAATATTTTGTTCCAGGGACCCCCCAGAAGCAAAGATTTGAGTTAAAAATGTTCGCTTTAAAAATATATATATTCAAAGATTTGCACACATTTTCACGAATTTTCAAAAATAAAGTGTAAAATAATGCTTTTTAGCTCAAATCTAAAAATGACACAGTTCCAGGTCTTAATGGGTTAACCCACCAACGGTACACACCTTTATGCCTTCAAGCCTATTAGCAGGATAATGATACCTAAGATAGGTCCCACCCTCTCAAAACAACTTTCATCTGACCTAACATCACTGAACATATTAAATCCTAATGGAAGATTTAACACAACCTTATTGAATGGAGGGCGATGCGGATTATAGTATTAAGTTTACCTATTAATCACTTAGGGAACACAGACTAAAGCTCTCGATTCAGCCTTGGTCATACGTAACTATGAAAATGGGTCCCTGATGGCACCGAGTTGGTCTTTCCTAAAAAGAAAAAAAACAAGAAAGAAATTCCAGCTCAGAACACAGAGTTGTTGCCAAGACAATGACAGAGCTCTCCCTGTCTTTGTGATGTAGTTTGGTGGCGTTATTCAATTGTGTCTCTTATCCTGTGTCTGCGCTGAAACTTATATTCCCATTGGGCACAGCCATAACAGTAACAGTTATCATATTCCTATGACCGTACATATATCTATTCATAAATGGGTGGTTGAACATTATGTTCTGCCTTTATATGCCATAATGGGTTCCACATATAATGGGTTTGACTACTCCCATTGTAAATCCTACACACACACCCCTCCCCACACGCGCACATGCTTTTTTTTGTTTTTTAAGTTACCTTTTACTCTTGACATGAAAGCAGAATGCTGCAATCAATGAAAACCCACAGCATATATTCAGAAGCTTAAAGGTTTCATGACGGTCAGTTTTACCACACATTAAAAGTATTTGTCATGGTCCTTCAAACGTGTATAGAAAGTTTTAACAAAAAATTCCACTCCATTGATCCATGGCAGGTGTTTTTCTCTCACATTTCTAAAGCCTTTTCAACTGCAATGAAAAAAGAAATCTTTGCCTGCGGGTGTCGCTGGTGAGGGATTTTGCCTGTCAATCATCGCCTCTGCTCCGCCCCCCCCAAAGGAAAGGATAGGGGAGGGGCGAGGAGGAGAGTGGGCGGGATTAATCGGCTGTGATCTCACTGCCGAAGGGCCAAGCTCAGATTACTTTTCAGCCTAATTATTCAGAAAACCCCAGACCACAGAAAATCCACTGAATGTTCAAAGTTCAGATTTTTTGGGTGTAATTGAGGTTAAAAAAAAAAAACCCAAAAAACATAAAAAATAAAAAAAAGTGAAAATGAATGTCATAGAACCTTTAACCAGTTTCAACCTGGAATCCCTATTTTGGGCATGTCATCATAGGTGAGGTGAGGCAACATAATAAGATAACCTGATGACGGTCTCCGGACTGAAACGTTGCGTTTCCCATTAAAACTTTATTTTTGCATTTGAAGACAGTGTGCGGGAGTATTTTTTCTGCATGAAAATACAAATTTCAAAAGATTTCAAACTTTTCCAAGAAATTTGAAAAATAAAAATAAAAGTTTGTGACACATTGTGAGCTTGTATTTTTGCTATTCGCCGTACAACGAAGTACCTGTATATAGGGCTTGAGTGGTTACGATGTTTATATACCGGTACAACATTTACAATTGTGTGTGTTTCGACAATCTGTTCCTTCGCGTAAGAGCTACTGTTATGAGGTTATTTGATGTTGCAACATCAAACGCCAACAACAGCACCACTGTTGGGAGACAAAGGAGGTTTGTCTTGTTCCTTTTCTATGGTTGTCAAGATGCTACATTTTTTTGTTTGTACATTCCTGTGGTATATAAGACACTCGTGGATCCCTGGCAGGAATATGTTTTAACTGCTCTGTTCCTGCCCTGCCTCCAGAGGTGAGGGAAAGTTCAACCACACTGACTCTGTAATATCAAAAGGTAGAGTATCTATGAATTTATGTTCTATACTGTATATTATACTATACTGTATACTGTATATGTTTTGTTCTCTTCTCCTATTGGGCAGAAGGTGTGAGTTACAGTGAACAGAGAGCTTTGTGTAACTTGCCTGATCCGATGAGATGTGAGTTTGTGTGAGCATATCTGTGATAATATGCAACATATTATTTTGAAATTGAATATACTGTAACTCTCCCTTATGTGAGCATGAAGCTCTACGAAATGCGTTCCACTACTTAAATGAAGTAATATTGGCCTGGGCCGCAGGCGGTAGAGGTCCAGGCACCTAGGGTCAATGTAGCCTGACAGCACGTCGCAGGTTCGAGTCCCTATCCCGACGGCCTTTGCTGCATGTCACTCCCCATCTCTCTCCCCATTTCCTGTCAGCCTACTGTCCTATCCGTAAAGGCATAAAAGCCCAAAAAAAAAAGTCTTGGGAAATCCACCTTAATGGATCTGATAGCAGCCCTCGTTTCTCCAGCGCTGCACCTTACGTAACCCAGTGAGGGAACACCCTAATCACAGCCAAAGAATGATCAACAAAAACACATGTGATTTCAAACGCTGCTGGGTGTTTCCCAATACTCTGCCGAAAACTGGCTGTGATTCTTTTTGTCTTTGGAATAGTTTCTTGACTTAATCGATGAAAAAGATGCGTTGAGACTTGTGTGAGATAGTGTTTTGTGTTAAACAACACCCATGCTTCATACGTGTTTCCCGTCCAGTCTGTTGGCAAAGGGCCCGTTGACCCTCTGAAGTTATGATCCAAACTTTATCAGACTCTCCCATCGTCACAGGATGTCCCGTTGAGGTGACAGAGTATAAGCACCAGTTGTTTTCTCCATAGAGCTCTGTTCCAGGGTACGTACTGTGCTTAGAAAAGCTTGACAGTTAAGACATCATGGAAGTTTAATTATAATGGGTATAATTATAATGGGTATAAACTCTCAGAAGCTGATCATTTGATCTCAGTCTTTGAGTGCCTGAGTCTGCAGTAGCCTGGATTTCTCTATACTATAGTATATGTATGTATCTGAAGAGAATTCCCCTTCCCCAATAAAAATGTATTGTCTGCTCTGATGAGTGGACCTGCATAGTGCAGTCCATCATTAGCTGCTATACGTACATGTTGGCCATCTGCCAGGTGTCTCTGGTAAACCGCTCGCTGCGGTCAGCGCCAGCCAAAGACTTGAAGCGTTCCCATGCCAAACAAAAACACATCAGTAAAGTCAATATTAGCCTTTTATGCTGCCAACCAGCAGGAGGAAAAGGCGAATAAATGAGAGTGAGAGGGGGGTTGGCGTACCTCACAGGACATCTAAGGGCTGAATAAAAACACTCGGACACCAGGAGCACAGTCATAATAAAACCTCTGTACATCCCCAGAGAGCTGTAACCCATCACACTCCCGCTTCCCACTTCCGTCCATTCTCTCTCTGGGGTTAATTGGACTGCGGGCTGAGGGATGACCGCATGTCAGGAAGTGTGTGCAAAGTTCTATGGAATAATTTACTCAGGGTTTACTTCTCTAATGAAACAGGCAATTTCCCCTGATTACAGCCGTCACGTACTTGTATCACCGCCACCACAGCCTCAAGGAAAGTTAGCAGCACAGTATGTTGCATGCCTTTACCTGCTGGATCTGCAGCAAAAAAGAAAAGCTCCACTACTTTCATGTGCAGTACATGTGTGCATGTTGAGTGTGCAAGTATAGTGCACGTACTGTACAGTCTGTCATTTGCACCTCATTGATTCACTTCAAGAAATACACATGCAGAACAGACACACACAAAGTCAACATCCTTGCCGTGGCATAGGAGATGGATAAGGTGTGTGTTATAACAGCACTGGGGAGGTCTCGTTGCGTGTGGGAGAGGTTTAGGACAGTCAGTCAGTGGGGTTCATTTCAACCCACAAACCAGCTGCAGCTGCTGGTGTCTGGTACACCCTAGGATTAGAGGCCCACAGATGTAGAAGACCTGGGGGAGAATAATCACAGTTATATCCTCAATGATTAAGGAAGGCATGGCGTATGGATGCTATGTTCTCGTTGCTTGTTGTTGACTGGGGAACTTGTGGCTTTGTACGCGGACAATGACCATCCATCAGCATCAATGTGAAAACCTCACATACAATTGAACGATCTCCAGGCAAACGCAGCTCAGAAAGATGCTGCTAACGTGTACAGTACGTATCTGAGTGAATGCTGTCGTTTGTCAGAGAGTGGTATAGTGAGATTTAGTGGTGTTATAAAAATGTGTGGTGGAATGAGGGGATTGTTCTGAGCGCTGGCGTGGTCTCTCCCCAAGGGAGCCATACTGGTCAAATCCTGCCAGGAGACCATTGACCTCAGGGACAAGAAGAAAGAATGTCACGGAGAGTACGCCAAGTGCTTGTGCGTATGTGTGAGTGTGCGTCTGTGCATAATATGTGTGTATGCTTTTGTATGTGCACACGCAAATACAGTATGTGTGGGTGCCTGCATGTACTATATATACAAAGTTTGTTTCTGTGCAATTTAATGCAGTCAATGCAGTTGAAATCCCGAAATGGCTCTTCTCTGAGGGTGTCGCAGGTTAGGGAATAATTTGTTGATATTGTTTAATTCTCCGCAGTGGGTCTAACAGCTGTTCAAGACACCAGCTGTGGCAGGGATCCATATCCCCACTTGGTCTTATGATGATAATATTTCCAAACTCTTTTCGTTGTTTGATTTAGAAAGCTTATTTATTTTGTGGAGAACAGAGTGCACTCTCTCCCATCCAAATAGTTTCCTACATCTTTTTAGTGAACAGCTGAGTTAGCCAGTCATTCTTAGCCAGCATTCACACACAATATATTTGTTCCTCCTGACGAAAAAAAAATCCATGCCTTAACCTGTAGAGAGGAACAGACGTGGTTGTTATGTGTCTGTTGACTCATTCTCTAATTTCTTGTCAGATTTGGGTATGTGTGTAAATCGAAGTAAGTGACATACAGAGTTAACAACTTTATTATAAATCTTAAAGGTAATCATAGGGATACGTGAAATGAAATCAAACGGATGGTAAGAACAAGAAAACGACAGACAGAGGTAAATGGAGAATTAATTTTTAATGACTATGCATTTCTTAAATGTGGGCTGACCTTTGAGGGATTTTATGAGACCTGGATTTTCCCTTTTCATAAACCAATGTCCTCATGCTTCTGAGAGCCGAGGCACATGCTGTGCAAAAAATATGAAATATCCCCCACTGTGTTATTCTGCACAGCCCTTTAATCACAACCAAAATCCAATCTTAAATATCAAAGGCTAATTCAGCTGAATTATTTTTTCTTTTTTTTTAATCATAGGGTATGCTTGGCTAGCACAGTGTGTGAAAAGGTGAATTGCTGCTATTGGAGGGATGATGATTGATTCTGTCCTACCTTGATATTACAATATGTTTTGGTTTAAATCAAATTGGTCATGACTAATAGATTCACAGTGGTGGTATTTAAACATAAAATAGTCCCTCAAATAGTACATCATTTGTATTGTAATAATTTCACAACTACTCCTCATTTTAGCCTTGGACCCCCTAGAACCCTCTCAAGGATCTCAGGGGGTCCCCAGACCCCACTTCGAAAACCACTGTTTTAGAGTGACCCATTCCAGTCCTTAAAGAGTAGAATAATGTGCAGCGCAGTCTTCTGAAGTGTGCCACGATCAGGTCAGGTTTAACTACAGCGTTGATGTTTTGGTCACGTTCAAAGAAACACTCAGACAGCCCCTGGACACGATCTGGTCATGATTTATGCTTATTTTATTGATTTCCATGAAGTATATTATCCATAATAAACAGTGACACATATATAGTCCATAACGGATACGAAACATACCCTAATGTATAGATTATTTGGAGAGAACATCATGGACAAAAATAACAGAGGCGCACAAATGTTGGGACAACTGTTTTCCATCGTTTGTTTCTTCTCCTCTGTACAATCTCACCCTCTTTCTCTTTCTAACGAGACACTGAAGGTTGTGGAGGAAATCCTTCAGCACACGAGCATTGTTAATGAAGAGACACACAAACACACTCTCTGTCAACACACACCACCAGGAAAGCAAGCTTGATCGGGACAATCAGCCTTCTGAAAGGAGACGACTCCCCTCATCCATGGTTCCATCCCATCCCATCCCACCCTTCCTTTTCCATTTGGACCCCGGCCGTTGTGACACAAAAGCTGAGGAAGGGAGAGGCCACAAGGACACACGCTCCTCTCTCCTCCCGACCATCAGAGAGGGGAAAAAAAGCAGCTTTATCTCTGTCTGTTTGCTCAGGAGGCCGGGAATCAACTGGAGGCGGGAAGCAGAAGCTGCACTTTGAGCCAGACAATAAATACAGTAGCAGTCTAGTGAAGCCCTGCGTCCTTGATGATCAACCATTGTACAGGAAGCACAATAAACAGCCCAGCAATGTACCGATTCCTGTTCCTGTGCTTTATCACAGAGGTTGAGGTCAAATAAACCCCCCCCTATCCACGGCTCCAACTCACATGTATGCTTACAATGTTCACATCTTGAGGACCACTTAAAACCACACTGATGAATGCTTTCCTACACAGATTCTAAAACCCCATTTCCCCTATGGATGGATGGGCACGTTTACCATGGGAGGTCGGTTCTCGGTTGTCTGTCCAAGGTTTTGTTTAGTGTGCAACTGCTATTCATACACCAGCTGAGTGGAATTAATAGCCAGTAAATGTTGTCCTTTATGTGAGCTCTAAACGAGTTCAAACGTGTTAAACACATGGTGCTGCTTAGCTGTTAATTAGCCACCTGTATGAATCCTCAAGGAATAAAGCAGAAAGGCATGATGAAGGTACATGCCAGCCTACTTACCTCCAACTGGGCTTGAAATAAGAAGCCATGAGGGAGCTAGGACAGCAAAAAGCAAAATTCCTTTAAACACACGCACGCACGCACGCACGCACGCACGCACGCACGCACGCACGCACGCACGCACGCACGCACCCACCCACCCACCCACCCACCCACACACACACACACACACACACACACACACACACACACACACACACACACACACACACACACACACACACACACACACACACACACACACACACACCCCCACCCACCCACACACACACACACACACACACACACACACACACACACACACACACACACACACACACACACACACACACACACACACACACACACACACACACACACACACACACACACACACACACACACACACACACACACACACTGACTACAAAAGACAACATCATTCAAAGGTTAGTTCTGTGGACATGGCAATGGCTGATGCCAGTGATGGAAGAAGTACTCAGATGTTTACTTAAGTAAAAGTAGCAATGCCACAATGTAGTACTCTGTTACAAGTAAAAGGTCTGTATTAAAAATGTTATTTGGCTAAAAGTACAAAGCTATTGGCATCAAAATCTACATGCAGTAAAATGTAAACATACTCTTTATGTGGAATGTTCAATTTCACAACTTTTTTTCTTTTCTTTACAAAATGTTTCTAAATTCTGAAATATATTAAATACAAAATAAGGATTAATTGGTTAATGTTTGTTTTGTAATAATAATTGAAATCAGCAAAGTAACTAGTAAGTTTTCAAACAATTGTACTGTGAAGTAAAAAGTACAATATTTGCCTCTAAGATGTAGTGGAGTAGAAGTATAGAAGTATAAAGTATTGAAAAATGGACATACTCAAGTAAAGTAAAAGTACCTCAGAATTGTACTTAGGTACAGTGCTTGAGTATTTTCCACCACTGGCTGATGCATATTGAAATCTCCTCCACATTCATTTGGTAGGAAGGGAATGGAATTGATTAGCCTTTCCGTTTTAACAGCCCTTGGTTAAATTTTTCATGTTGCGCTGTTGAAAGGTCATTGCTCACTTTGTCTGAAATGATTGAGATCCAAGAATGTTTTCAGCTCATTAAGACTGCATGGTGTACTTCATAAACCATGCTTCATAGAATGGGGACTGTATTTTAAAGTGGTTTTATTTACCACATGCACTCAACCAAATCAGTGCTAACCATTTCTCACTATTGGATTTGTGGTGAGACCCACCCTATTTCTGTCACTTCAGTGCAAAGAAAGACAAGTTGTATTTATAAAGAGCTTTAAAGTAAATCTTCACAACCCATAAGTAAGGGCTGGCACCTGATATAAAACTCTAATCTGCCTTTCATTGATTCATTCAATCAAATTAATTCAGGCACTTTTCACAGGTCTTGAGCAATTGCCAAAATACATATCTCTTTATCAAAATGAGCTTATTTTATACGTACAAAATAAACTCTTCAATATAAAGACACTTAATACAATTGTTGAGTTGTACAATGAAAACATAGACTGTGATAAAGATGGGCAAACCCAAATGGATGGAGAGCAGTGAAACATTAGCGCAAGTGATGTTACAGAAAATAAATGATCAATCATTCAATCAATTAATATTTATATAGCTCATTAAAAGCATATTTTCCAGATTAGAATGCAATACGATTCACTACATTAAGTGAAAGCGCACAGATGATAAATTTGTCATGAAAGAGAGATACTGATAAAAGAATAAACCAGACAAATAAATAGGGATAGGGAATAAATTAGGGATTAAGTTAATAAAGTTCTAAAGAGCAGCTTTCCCTGGCCTAAACCAGAAAATGTCCATGATTTTTTCACTGGAGCTCATAAGGCTGACTGAGATAGCGTTCATACATACAGTAGTGTCATGTTTTCATATAAAGGTGAATGATGTGCCTAAATGTCATTCACAGCTACAGGAATGACCCCTAACAAAGGAAAACCACAAATGTAACTTCATGGCAATGATAACAATGGATGTAGTTCACATAATCATGCAGTGATATGACTATTTTGTTTACATAAAACATTTTCTACAGTAAGAATGTTACCTGGGCTCTCAGGCCTGAACTTTTAAAGTATGGATCTGAGTGATGCTTTATGGAGAATGGCAATAGGGTCAAGTGGTGTGTGTACTGAGCAGTAAAGTCAGTTCTTCACTTTTACAGATTCTGTGGCATTGGTCTATAAAAAGACATGGCCTCAAGCTTTTTTATTACTTTCCTGCAGGGACATGACAGGGCCCCTCTATTCACTGTGATGGCCACTATACTCTAACTCAACCATGCACAAGAATAACACATCATCCTCCTCTCCCGCAGAACACACTATGCCACCAAAATATACGTCATTGCTACAGTAATGCAAGATGCAGACAAAAAAGCCATAAATGTCAGACAGATGTTTAGACTGGTGGGCCACAGGAGAAATCCATTAGATTTTTTTCTCTTCAAGTTTTAGTTTTCAGAACCATATTAATCATAATGGTACTGTTTGCTGTGTAGGCTACAGCGTGAACTTATGTGATATTTCTTTAATAAATAAAAATGTAATAAAAACAATATAGTATTAACATACAGCAAGTTCATCATATCAATCAAGAACGAGCGCACCATTCAAAGTAATAGTGCACTCACTGAAAAGAACATGGGGGCAGCATCCATTGAAGTTCAATGGATGGCGCTATATATTATATTCGGTTCCTCAAGTATATATATATATATATATATATATATATATATATATATATATATATATATATATATATATATATATATATATATAAAGATGGGTTGTATTTGTGCCGTCATGGTTTGGTTTGGTACCTATACTTTACAGTCTATGTTTGTTACATGGAGAGAAAAAAAGTTTGAACTTTATGCCACCTAGTGGCCCATCGTTGCATGTGTACAACCACGGGCCAACCTTTTATTTTGAAAGCGGAAGAAGCCTTACATTTTGTACCGGTCCTCCAGACAGTGTCATCATTGTGAAACAGACAGCAGTGGCAGTGCACTGCATGCAAACAGACACACATACACACATACACACAGCAGCAGCATGGCTTACAATGCAAAGATCGGCCCGTCCATCCTCAGCAGTGACCTGTCCTGCCTGGGCAGCGAGTGTGTGCGAATGATGGAATGTGGGTCAGATTATCTGCACCTCGACGTTATGGATGGGTGAGTTAGTTAGTAGAACAGACCAGTACACTATATTCTGTTGATTAGTTAGTAAGCTTAGCAAGTAAGCTAACGACTTGAAGATACAGCTAGCAAGCTAACAAAGTTCAGCCTTGTTGTGTGAGCTAAGCTGTGCTAACGTGAGGTTATCAGAAGTCAAAGTGGAGTATTGATGTCACGGGGCTTAACCAGATTAGATTAGCTCAGTCAGGGCACAGGCAGATCTAAAAACCAGTCCACTCACTGGTGGAAAAAAAGTACTCGCATGTTTTACTTAAGTAAAAGTATCAATACTGCAATTTACTAAGTAAAAGTCCGGAATTCAAAATGTACTTGAGTAAAAGTACAAAAGTATATTGGCATCAAAATGTACTTACAGTACCAAAAGTAAAATGACTCATTTTACAGAATGTCCCATTTCAAGTTTTCAAATGTATACAAATATTTTGAAAATGGCAGATCTAAAAGGGAGAGGGGTGGGGGATACTGATGTTTTTTATGATTATTGTTTAATTGAAATGCATTTGTCTAAAAATTGAATAACAAAAAAAGAAAATGGCAGATCTACAAGCTCACAAGTGCATTGCTTCGGCTGAAGTGGTTAATGTATGTTTTGTAATAATAATCCAAATCTACAAAGTACCTAGTTATCAAATAATTGTAGTGGAGTAAAAGTACAATATTTGCCTCTGAAATGTAGTGGAGTAAAAGTATTGGAAATAAAAAAAAAAGAATGAATTAAAGTACAAATACCTCAAAATTATACTTAGTTACTTGCCACCACTGCTCAGAACTTAGCAGAAATTGTCTCCCTGCTTCTTGGTTTGACATTCTTTAGCAACTTCCTTTGCACATTTGGGCAATAATGGCCAGTGCTTTGCAATATGACCTACATGTCACCACGAGATATGCTGTAAGTTCATGTGTGTGTGGTCTCCGTTCTTGTGAAGGCACTTTGTCCCCAACATAACATTTGGACATCCCATGGTGGAGTGTCTAAGGAAGTCTGTAGGCCCAGATCCATTCTTTGGTGAGAAAACATCCAGCCCCACCTCATTTAGGCATATTAAACCACTTCTGAATCTACTGATTAAATTAGTAGTATGCTTCATTATTAGTGATTGATACGTTCCTTTGCATTGCAAGTACACAGACACAACAAACTAGCTATTATTGCAATGAATTAATAATCAATCATTCATGTTTACATTCTCAATTGGTATTATAGTAATGTTTCTGAATGTGTTGCGATGCAGACATGCACATGATGGTCTCCCGGCCAGAGCAGTGGGTGAAGCCTATGGCTGCTGCGGGTGCCAGCCAGTATACATTCCACATAGAGGCCACCACCAACCCTGGAAACCTCATCAAGGATATCAGAGAGAGTGGCATGAAGGTGAGACATGGGGGTTGGAGAGGTGTGAGTTGAGAGGGGTGACTGAGGGAACCAGGGACAAATATAAGATAAGATAGACATTTAATGATCCCCGACCCGGAGGGAAATTCAGGTGTCATAGCAGCACCTGCAGTGAGGATGAAACACAGGAGAGGTACAGGAAGAGGAAGAGCCAAGAAGAAAAATAAATAAATGTAAAGTAAAATATTGAATTGCTGGCCCTAGGTATCTGCACTTTATCTAGGGTTCATACATTGCTTACTCTGATCTTGCACTTGTAAGTAGCTCTGAATAGGGGCGTCTGCTAAATGCCTAAATCTTAAATTAAATAAATGTACAGTGAATGTTATGAATAAAACGGGGATCGACACTAATGGTTTCCTGACTACCCGGAAGGCAAGTACAGTAAAACAAATCTTGTTTTTCAGAACAGGCAAGTGGGTTTTTGTGTTTTGGTTTTCTTTCTATGTCAACTGTTTTCAGAGTCTCTCTGTGTCTGACACGCAAACCTGCACCAGCTGCCAAATCATCTGCACTGGTTATTATATCAGAACATTAATTATTTGCTTACCAGTTGGCCTATTTGGATTTATTTAATGTGTCATGATGGGTTTTCAATGCAAGAACAAAAAAACACCAATAGAGGGCTCGCCACCTGGTAACGTTAGGCCTGTCACAATTATTACATAATCGCCTAATCGCAATTATTTGAGATAATTGCAATTACTTTGCATAATCGTTTCCAAGTTGAAACATGTTCGTTTATTTTCCCAAAATGGCAGAAATAGCAGATCTACAAGCTCACAATGCAATGTGCTGTGAGCTTGTTTTAGATCTGATATTTCCCTTTCCCCCCCTTTTGTTTATTTGCATTTTCAAAGTAATAAAGTTATTGAGTATTATATAAATGTCTTTGTATATTTAAGTTATTTGTCATATCTACCCAGTGGAATTTGTTTGCGAAGCCTAAAAGCCAAACAGAAATTGTATTTGTATTCAATGTTCAAGGCCCCCAGCTATTTTCGCTCTACACTAAGGCGAAAATAGCCGATCTACAAGCTCACATCGCGAACGTGTAGATCTGCTATTTTTGCCAAAGGTAACCCCAGAATTGTGGTTAACCACTAGGGTTCAAGTGGTTAACAGGCATCTTTCAAAGTTTGGCAGTCTATGTGCAAGTGTACCAGAGTCCATGCAGGAGTCTGAGGTCAAAAGTCAGTAACAGACAGTGTACAGTAGGTCTTAGTTCTCATATGGGTCAAGCCTGGAGCCTTATGGCTACTGGCACAAAGAACAGTCCCAAGCTCTGTGGTGTACAGAGAAAGGGAGAGTATGTGGCTCATCCTCTCCTCTGCAACCACCTCCAAAAGAAAGGATTAGAAATATGCCTAGAGGGTAAACAAAACGACTACGGGAACAGCATGAAACTTGACAACTGAATATTGCATGTACAATTTTGCTTCGCACGTTACTGTTACTCAACCATGTGTAGGTTGTACATCAGAGTGTGTAGGCAATATAGCTACTAATTTGATGTCTGTGTGTTGTGTTTTTTGTAGGTAGGAGTGGCAATAAAGCCTGGTACTACAGTTGAGGAGCTTGCGCCATGGGCTAATCAGATTGACATGGCCCTGGTTATGACTGTTGAGCCTGGCTTTGGAGGACAGAAATTCATGGAAGACATGATGCCCAAGGTAATAACTTTGCGCGCGCGTGTGTGTGTGTGTATACATGTGTGAGAGAGGGAACTGTAGGCATGCATGTGCACATGTGGTATGGGTGTAAAGGTGGCTGCATGCTACCATTTTAGGTGATCACCCTTTCACCTTTTTAGGTGAAAATGTTTTCACCTAAAAGGTGATTTTGATACTAGGCGCTCCTTGTCGGGTGATGTCCGTTTGCCTTCTGCTGCGCTCTGTTTCCTGTTTCGTGTCTCCCTCTCCCCTGTTTCACAACACTGTTCACAATGTGCCTGTGAAACCAAGGAGACCGCCCACCCAACTTCTAGTCTAGACCAATCACAGCGGCAGGGTGATGTCGGTTAGTAAAAACAGAGAGATGTGTTGGGGTGAGTGGTGACTCGCTTATCACCGCGGCTCAGTGACGTCATGTTGTTGTCTTCAAACCACCGCGGTGAGAGGGTGATCACCGAAAATGGTAGCATGCGCCCCCCTTAACCCATTTAGACCTGAGGCCGATTCTTAAAACGCCTTCTAAATCCTGACCTAGGTTTTCTGAAAAACTTCAAATATTTATTCAAAAATTAAAAAAAAAAAAGTTATATACTGTACATAGCAACAAGAACCCCTAAATGGGTTAACATGCATGTATATAGCAACATGCATTGTTGTCATTTTTGAATAAATATTTAAAGTTTTTCAGAAAACTTAGGTCAGGATTTAGACATCTCAGGTCTTTAATTTTAAATTAAATATGAAATTATCTGATGATCCTATCATCAGCAGGAAGAGAGTTGTTGAGGCAGTGTTCCTGTCTGTCTTGGATTATGGAGACATAATCTATAGACATGCAGCAGCATCCACTCTTAAATCCCTGGACTCGCCACTCATCAATCAGATTCATCACGGGTGATAGTTATGGTATTCACCATTGTATTTTATATAAGGTTGGGTGGCTCTCCTTGGCAGAGAGACGAGAAATGCACTGGCATCTGTTCTTATATGAAGCCATACTTGGAGATTGTCCTAGCTACATCTCATCATTTTTGGAATGGGCCCCCGCTGGACCCTATCACACCCGTTCAAGTAGTTTTCTCACATTTAAGGTGCCCAAGGTCAACTCTGAATTTGGTAGATCTGCTTTTAGCTTCTGTGGTCCTACCACATGGAATAACCTGCAGACTACATTGAAATTAACCACTCTAGTACCCTTCAGTCGTTTTAGAACTCTGGTGATCAAACAGGTGACCACAATGTGTAATTGTTTTTAGAATTTAGAAAAATTCTGTCTTGATTTATTTTTGTAAATTTTATATCTCACATGTACTGTATGCCTTTTTCTTTTTCAATTCCCAGATGTAATGTATTTTTAAACTGTGATGTTGTTGAATTTGCACCGTATTGTATTACTCGAAGACACTGCAAATGAGTTTAATTACTCTGTAATTTCGAGAATAAATAAATCTTGAATGAATGAATGAAAATTGTGAAATATGGCCTTTCTTTACAGTAAATGTGCCTAGAATTTGTAGCTTGGTGAATCATTTCTGTATTATATTTAATTCCACTACTATATTTTCCAATTCTTGGTAAATTTGTGACATCAATGTAAGTTCTGTATTGAAATTGTAACAGAATTGAATCAACAGAATTGAATCAAACCAAATCATGATGCTTTGAATGGTTTCCCAAAGACTTGTAATTGAATTGTTGTGAGGTCAGATATTTCCAACCCTAGGTAGTATCTCATGCAGTCCTCTCATACAGTTACACCTTTTCTTGCTTTGTCTCATTTCTCCAGTATGGGGCATTACAACAAAAAACTATCTCCAGTATGGGGCTTTACAACAAAAACCAAGTCATAATGCTGTAGAAGCTCACAAACACTTTCACTGTGTAACATGCCAGGTGCATCTTTGTCCTCGATACTGCAACGAGAAACTCACAAGGTCACTCAATATCTGTGTTGCGTTGTTGATAGTATTTTCCTACAATGCGTGCAAATAACAGGCAGAGAGGCATCTTTTTTCACTCTTTGGTGTTCTACATAACATTCATTTGTCCTTGACAGTCCTTTGGGAATACTTTCTGCAGTTTAAAAAAAATAAATCTTTATAGATACACAGTTATCAGCACTTGAGGTCTTGTTTTCACTTGTCTTTGTGTATGTGTCCTAGGTGACGTGGCTAAGGAGCCAGTTCCCTTCGCTTGACATTGAGGTGGATGGAGGCGTGGGCCCTGACTCAATTCACAAGTGTGCCGAAGTAAGATGCATGCCACAAACCCTTCTGACCTGGTGTTTGTATATACAGTATACACATTTGGCAAACCACTATTTTTTTATACTCGTGTGTGTGTGTCTGTCTGTGCTCACATAGGCAGGGGCCAACATGATTGTGTCGGGCAGTGCCATCATAGGGAGTGATGACCCTCGCTCTGTCATTGCACTTCTTCGCACCGTGGTGGCCGAAGCGATCCAGAAGCGCTCGCTAGACCGCTGAGACCTCCCCTTCTCCCCATGACGTTCCTGTGGCCGTGCCCCATAACTAGCCCGTCTTTACCGGTATGGTCCCGCGCCCAGTGGGACAGTCTCTACGGACATTTCTGTGGGTTAAAGGTCAGGGCCCGAGGAGGGGCATGGCCAGGGCAGGGGACTCTGTAGAGACGTAAAGCTGGTGTCCACATGCGCAACTCACTGTGACGCTGCTGGGCCCTTGGCCTCCTCGACCCTGGACTGTCAGTCTGCCCTGCCAGGACCACTACTCAAACTGTTACCTGTTAATTCTCCAGTGAACAACTACTGTATGACTGTGGAACTGTGGTTACACTGATTTTATACTGAAAACATTCCTGATTATTTTTGACTTAAACTTTAAGATTATGGGTTGAATGAAATGATTATGGAAATAAAATGTATTAAACAGAACCTTTTGATGTTTTCTGTTATTAGGTACCTAGTGCTGTGAGATTATTTGAAAAGTTGTGCCGGCAGATATCTATGATATTTTCATTGTTTGAATAGTATTTCGGTGGTTCTCAAACATGTTCATATTAATGACCCTCAAGATTTTGTGCCAGGGACTGCAGATTTCAAGATAATTCCAATTCTGGCATGCATTGTCAACATTTCAGCAGCCCCATTATACATTTGGTAGCCTACCTAGGTGACTCCTTGTGATGAACTCTGGAAAACTACAAATCTACCATTTATTATTTTACTTTTATTGTTACTTAGGTGGGTGGCTGAAGGAATTACTACAAAAGATGCAACGGCCTTTAGACTTTGACCTCCATTTACGTTTTCAAACAGTAGATGGCGTGATTGGACCAATATGATTAAAGGGAAATGCCACTCAATTAATGGATTTGTTATTTAATTATTCATTTAGAGAGGCTACTCCTATGTACCCAGTGGGGTTGTATACATTCTAAATTCATGAACATGTTAAGTCTTTCCTAAAGACTGTAGTTAGTAAACTCATCAGTACCACATATTGGAGCCGCTGTGTTAACAGTGAAACAAGCGATTGACTTGCTTAAGAGTATTGTGGAATTTGATTGTGTACAAGATATTTTGTGTTACAAATAGCTGCTTTGCAATATCCTTGATTTCAAAATCAGAGCTTTGTGGATATGGACATTAGCAAAGGCTAAATTAAACACTGACAATGGGTGTTTTTCACATTACAAATTATGTATGCACTAAATATAGATTTATTGCCGAGTAGGCTGGTGCCCAATTGGCATTTTTCCATAATATAATTTGAAAAGTGAAACTTTAATATAGGCTATTCTACATTCATTGTGCATGAAGTGAAATAACTTTTTTTTAAATCTTGATGATTATGGCATACAGCTCATGAAAATCAAAAATCCATATCTCAAACTATTACTATTACATAAGACCACTCAAAAAGATTTATAATACAGAAATGTTGACCATCTAAAATGTTAATTTTTGCACTCAATACTTGGTCTGGGCTACTTTGAAATGACTTCATCAGTGGAGCGTGGCATGGAGGTGATCAGCCTGTGGCACTGCTAAGGTGTTATGGAAGCCAGGTTTGCTTTGATAGCACCCTTAAGCCTCATCTGTATTGTTGAGTCTAGTGTCTCACAACTTCCACACATCAGGGATCTCTATATATGGGCATAAAACGGACACAGATGCCCGATGCCTCGCTCGCATCACTCACGTCTCCCATATCTACGTAGTCGATCAATGAGATAGTTTTGTGCATTTATGCACTGTCCAGTGGAAGATTTCACACAGCAACCACCCTGTGGATTTAAGTAGAGTGGTTAACTCTTGCTCTGTAAATGAATTTAATTAATTTGTACACTACGCCTACCACTTATATTTGTATAGCGGCACAAACGTGACTTAAAAATGACCTAATCTGTGAAGGCGATGGATTGGGTTTGCCAATCAGGGAAGCTGATGCCTGTGGACACAGACAGACCCACGCACAGATACAGACATCCGTGGTCCGACCGAATTCTCACTCAGCACAACACATCCCCGGGTCATCCTTGACACACACACACACACGCGCACACACGCACGCACACACACACACACACACACACACACACACACACACACACACACACACACACACACACACACCAAGTTTGAAGTCGATCGGTTGGATGGTGTCCGAGTTAGGCACGGGGCAGATACACAGACACAAACAGAGGTTCCGTGAATTTATAGATATAAATATATGAACTAGGACGGCACCCTTCCTATTTGGGGGCCATGGGTACAAGAATGGAGTTTTATTATGCATGCTGCCACTTATATTGTAGCCTGGTAAACCCTCCCTCCGGAAATCAAATGAGATTTCCGGAGGGAGGGTTTACCAGGCTACTTATATTGGTGCAGCGGCACAAACGTGACGCTTGGCTAATCCGTGAAGCCGATGGGTTGGGTTGGGCAATCCGGAAAGTTCTGTGTGTCCTCCACAGACCTGCGGATAGACAGATAGACTACAGACATTTGTGTTTTTTAGGTTCTGGACAATCGCTGCTCCGAGCGAACCATCCCCGGGTCAGCGATGACACACACGGCAAGTTTGAAGTCAATTGGTATGGACAGACGGACAGACAGACAGACAGACACACATTGCAATTTATAGATATTATACATTAAATGTACAGTACAGTATACATTTTATACTCATATATGTGTTATAGACTTTACGTTTGTTAACCCATTATTTCAGAGACCCGTCACCGTGCAAATGTCTTGTGTCAGAATCTGTTTTATTTTATTCTATCTTTAATTGGATTGTTATTGGTTCTTGACTCCAACCTGTCCCTGTGTTTCACTCTTATTGCTGTTGCTGCTACAACTCCTGCATTTCCTCACAGGGATCAATACAGGTTTATATTATCTTATCTCAAAGCCCTTCTCGAAAGGACCCTCAGAGAGAGAGAGAGAGAGTACAAGAGACAACATCTTTAGCTCAACCTCAATAATCCAATACATGTATGGGAGGCAATATGCACACCGGCGAAATGTTCATGCCAGACACCTGTATTTACATTTCAACAGTGGTGTAAAGTAACTAAGTACATGTACTCAAGTACTGTACTTAAGTACAATTTTTGGGTATTTTTACTTTACTGGAGTATTTCCAATTTTCTATATTTTTACTTCTACTCCACTACATCTCATAGGCAAATATTGTACTTTTACTCCACTACAATTATTTGAAAACTTTAGTTACCAGTTACTTGCTAGATTTTGATTATTACAAAACCACTTCAACCCTATATACATTTCGGCCATTCGAGAATAGCCGATCTACAAGCTCACAATGCGTTGTGATGCTTGTAGATCTGCTATTTTCTAAAGATTTTTAAGCATTTTATACATTTGAAAACTGCTCTTTTATTCAAGTATTTCTACATTGCAGTATTAATACTTTTACTTAAGTAAAAAAAAAAAAAAACTTTTTCCACCACTGCATTTCTATGTCATATCTGGCAGACAACTACATACTGTATGATGAGACTGAATCCAGATTCCTCACCTGTGATAAGGTTCACAGGTACAGTATGTGTACACTGAGTTGCTACGGTAGCCTAGACAACTGTGCATGAATGTGTATATTGCACAAGCGCTTGTACAGTGAGTCTTCTGTGTCTGACGTCTCTCCTAACAGAGAAAGACAGTCGTTTAGTGTGCTTGTCACTGACGTCTCAAAGACTTACGGCACAATTCATAGTGTGAAGGAGAGCGCACGCACCTACATGCAATCTGTTCCTTTCTGCTTGCAGTCTCAGGACTGGTTAACTGACTCAAATTTAGTTCACAGACCAATATACAGTGTGTGTGTGTGTGTGTGTGTGTGTGTGTGTGTGTGTGTGTGTGTGTGTGTGTGTGTGTGTGTGTGTGTGTGTGTGTGTGTGTGTGTGTGTGTGTGTGTAATGTGTGTATATATATATATATAAAATGTTATAATGTTACAAAGAAAATACATCAAAAAAGTCAACAAAACAAGACGTGTCAAATAAGGCTTGGCTTCATGTGGATATTGGACTCACGTGGCCAGTCTGTGACATCACATAGGTCACCTATGACATATCTATGATTCTATTCCATTATAAAAGTAATAGTGTTTCTCTCTGCCTGTGTCCTGCTGTGGTTCATCTATTTGGCTGTGGCCGTCCCTGCTTGGCCTGTGGTGTTTCCCCTGCCCTGCACTTATTCTGGCTTGTCTGTTTGACTGACTGTCAATGTTCCTGTACCACATGGGCTCTAATGCCTGACATCAAATCTCTGGTTTGATTCCTGACCATCTGCTACATATCACTCCCCTGCTCTCTGTCCTAATTTCCTTTTTTTTCCACTGTATCTGTCTACAAAGTATGAAAATGCCAAAAATAAATATTAATTAAAAATGAAGGATTGTTGGAGGCATGAACGGTTTGTTCGTGTGAGGTGTTCTGAGCAGAAGAACCCTCCATCCAACATTAAAGTACATAATTAAAAAGGAAGGGAATTAATATTTTTATCTTTTCTAATGCCAAATAGATCTTTCAAGAATTAAAAAGTAAGAACATCTCTCTTCTTGACTAATGTTTTCCCTGTACCTAAAAAGATGAGATACGGTAAACCTTTACTGATCCCTGTGACAAAATTCAGGTGTCATAGCTGCATGAAACAGAGGATGGGTATAACCTATCATTTTGAAAAACATTATAAAATAGTGAAAATAACCGATCCAAATCGACACGTTGTGAGCTTGTAGATCGAAGAAGATTGAAGATTAGGCATAAGGGATGAGGTGCCGTGCAAGATAGGGCCCTTAGAGTCTAACACTAGGCATATACTGTACACTGCGTCTTAACATGCACATTTTAAATGTACAATCTATGACCAGTGAATATAGGCATGAAGGCACATATTGACAATGGATACTTTATACAGTGTATCTGTACAGAATCATCAATAAAGACTGATATACAGCTTCAATTGGCCTTAAGTAGTGAGTATCTGGATAATAGTACATTCTATCAACAGTGAATATGAATATGATTATACAGTCTATCAGCAGTGAATATGATTATACAGTCTATGAGCAGTGAATATGATTATATATACAGTCTATCAACAGTGTATTATGATATTATGTACAGTCTATCAACAGTAAATATACTCTAGTCTAGATGGAAAGTGGGGTCCACGGCACACGCATAGGGTGGATTTGTTTCCACCACTTGGTGTGTATTTTAAGCCAGGTAACAGGGTGAAATAATGTCCAATGGGGTTCATTTTTAACCCTTTATTACACATATCCTTAACCCAAACCTGAAAATGGAAGAAATAGAAAAGACCACAACTTTTGAAGGACACAACCATAGACAAAAAAAAAATCCCTTACAACTTGGACCCAAGGAATTAATTAAAGTGATTATTATTAGGGGTGCTGTTGTTCCCAAAATGGAAGGAAAGGTTTAAGCCTAGCTTGCTCTTAAACTAACGGTGTCTGCCTCCTGGACTAAACCTCGAAGATGGTTCCACAGGAGAAGAGCCTGATAGTTGAATGTTCTCTCTAGGTCGAGATTCTAGGAGCCACAAAGTAAGCCTTCATAGCCTACTGGGAATGCAGGGACGCACACACATGTGTACTCACTCATTTGAAACGATTAAAGACCTGTACTGTAATCTTCAACATTTTACTCGTTTTTGGTATAAGCATTTTGCCTGCTACAATTTCAATTAAGTTAAAATAATAAAATCACACCCTGTGTGAAGTGGGCGGTGTCTTGCTAGCTAATCACAATACTGAATGGAGTCAACCAATCATGTACAAAAAATAAATACATTTATTGAAACACTCTTTATGATGGACGAAACCATAACTTTAAAAAAAACCAAATTATGTTTTTTTTAAAGTTATGGTTTCTTATATAGGGCTATGCACATGTGTCATGTGACACTGGCCAATCACAGTCCTGAATACACTGTGATTGGCCAATCACGGTGCAGGGTTAGGCGGGGTATTTTTGGCCAATCACAGCGCATAATAATTATACAAATTTCCAAACCTCACTTATAGGGGCGGTTTCACCGCCCAAAAAACAGACACAAAGATACATGGTAATAGTACATAGACAAGGCGGATTTTAGAAGTTAGAGGCTCCAAGCAAAGCTCAGGTTGGGTTCAGGATATGTGTAATAAAAGGTTCAAGTATGAAGAAAAAACTGGTGGCGGAAAGAAAATCCACCCTATGCGTGTGGACCCCACTTTCCATCCAGACTATACAGTCAATATGAGTAAATATAACGAGGGCTTGGAGTGCAAATGGCTTTGGTGAAAATGACTTTTATGTACAATTTTAATATGAGCTCTATCCCATGGTAAAATAATATGGTCATTATAATTTATTTATTTTTTAAATAAAGGCTTCCCTGTCTACTGTCTTATATGGTGCTTCCCATATTGCTTCCCGGTCTTCTATGGTATGGTGCTTCCTATGGCACTTCCCTGTGTTCTATGGTGCTTCCTATGGTGCTTCCCTGTCTTCTATGGTTCTTCCTATGGTAATAATAATCATTGCTATACAGTGTTTGTAAAAGGGGTTTCTCCAGCTCTCTTTTAAACAGAAAATAGCTACATTTCAGGTTGGGATACCAATTGAAAGATTTGCCAGGAGCCACCATTGCATTCTACAGAAGCATTGGAGATGTTAAGGATATTTTAATACTTTTAGATGTAGAGATGTACAGATTTAAACCAACAACCTTGGGTTTATGAAACAGTAGCCTCGGGTACCCATGTTTTTTTATATTTATGAAACAGCGATTTATCTCCTGCACCATGGAGGCAAGGAAGATGTTTCTGACTATTAAATACTTAGCTCAATATAAGTCCCTGCGACATACTAGCGTCATGTCCAGGGGGTGTACTGGTACATCAAGCTGCCTCACGCTAAGGAAACAGGAGATAGGCTCCTGCCCTGGCAATGCTTACTTCAATAGGATTTTTATATATATATATATATATATATATATATATATATATATATATATATATATATATATATATATATATATATATATATATATATATATATATATATATATATAATATATATATATATATATATATATATATATATATATATATATATATATATATATATATTATATATATATATATATATATATATATATATATATATATATATATATATATATATGTATATATATATATATATATATATATATATACACTTCTTTTGGGGGGGGGAACGGGGGTGGAATGTAACATGAATACAACATTAAACGATACATCTTTGAGGTGGAACGAAACTTTTGATAGAACTAATAGAGACCTTTAAAACGATAAAAGTAATTTTCGCCAGAAATGTCACATAATACTTTTATTGCTCCTAGTGTTGATGATGTCTTGTAGTTATTATATGTCTTCAAATGTCTTGATGAATTGAATAAAACTGTTCAATACAAAAATAAGCCATTTGCGCTCCAAGCCAAACCCTCAATGAATAAATATATGAATACATGAGTGAATAAGTAAGTTTCCCCAAAAGTTAGGCTCTCCTTAAGAAGGCAGGCTTCTGTTACATTAGCCCTGTGCAAGTACGCCAGAGTCCATCAGGAGTCAGTAATCCCAGAGAACAAAACAAACAGTGGGTTTTAAGTTCTCATATGGGGGTTAGGCTTGGTTGTGGCTACTGGCACAAAGGACTGTCCAAGTCACTTTGTCATGTGCCAGGGGGGAGGAGTCCTGCTTGTGGCTGAATGTTCTCCTCATCCCCCCTGAAAGGGGTTCACCAGGATAGCTTCCTCCTTATCTTCCCATCAGCAACCACCTTACCTTCACATTGTCCAGTTTGACTCAAATTATGGATCTAGCCCTCTTCAACAGTTGGTTGCGTTTGTTGGCATTCTTTGTGGTGATGTTACTACAGAGTGGTAGAACATCTGCAACAGGCTGTTGCACTTGAAGGACCTGAGCCTTCTCAGAAAGAAGGGCCTCAGAAATAAAAGATATGTTCACTGGAGGTGCATTTGGTCAGGCTAGCTTTCCTCCAGAAGGTTGATAGGATTCAGACATCTAATGTCACATGCTTTCCTCCTCATTAGAACTCCTTTCATTGGGCCTCATATGTGAATTTTCTACGTTTCATATATCCTTGTCCACAGGCATGGAAAGTAAAAAAACTTTGCCCTAACATAGAGAGAGAGAGAGAGAGAGAGAGAGAGAGAGAGAGAGAGAGAGAGAGAGAGAGAGAGAGAGAGAGAGAGAGAGAGAGAGAGGGAGTACATCATTACTAGCTCAGTAATGGTCTTACACACCAAACAAGAGAAACGACCTCCTGCACTCTAGCAACCTCCTGTTGTACTGTTATATTACCACTTCTCATACTAAAGAATCCTCTCAAATGCGTCAATGTATTTAAGCTTACAAAGTTACATTCCACTGAAACACTAATTCTCAAATGCTATTTCTGATCAATGCATTTATGCACTTAATAATATACCAAATGTATTTATGCTTTTAAATCAATATTAATATTTACTCAGTAGTTAAATCTATTTAAACCTTTTGTACATTTGAAGGAAAACGTGTCTCAAATGCTATTTCTACTAAACATACTTTCTATATATATATATATATATATATATATTTTTTTTTTGGTATATATCAGCAACCCCGAGCAGTTTTGATAGGAACTGCTTTTTGTTGGTTGTTAATATTATAGGTGAGGAGTTTAATATCACTATAATTCAATTCACTTTAAATTACAAAATGGTTGGAGAAAGGATTAGAAGTTATGAAACTGTAGAAATGGCTGTACATAGTGGTGTATCTTTACTTCAAGTACAAAAATGCATGAAAATAAAAAGATGTATTATAAGAACGCTTGTACCATACAAAAGCTAATGAAATACACACATCACTTATTTGAGGTGCTGGGTTAGAAATGATCATGAGGAAAAATATTAAAACCTGCACACTCTGTTCTGGAGCATATGAGTATGCAGGTTTTATTATTTTTCCTCGCGCTTGTACCATCAAATCTCATTCCGAAGTTTGGCAGCACTGCACAGGCAACCCCTTCAGAGCCAAAATCATAGGCACAGGTCCCCTTGGATGCTGCCAGAACAGGACGTGCGACGTACACCCTTTCAGTGGCTTGCAAAAATTATACATCGAATTTGGATTTCTTGGGGTTCACTTGTTGATATTCATCAACGTGAGAAAGGAATTGGATGATGAAAATCCTGACCTGTACACTATTTTGATCAAATACTGAACAGACCAGTCCAAATCTTTTGATGTAGGCCTAGTTGTACGTCCCTGTGGAACATGGATGTACATGTCTCCTCCCCTTTCCCCATTTCATTCTTTAGCTGCCTTTTATTCTTTTGTATTCATTCCCCACTGTACCATTCTCTTTGCCTCCTCCATATTGCCGCTTCTCAGTCCTGAGGGTTTCATAGTGGGGTAGAGCCACGGTATGTCTTTCTCCTCCCTCTACCCACTTCAACGTATTACCTCACTCGCATCGCTAGCTCCCCACATTCATAATTACCCAGCGTCCCGCAGGAAAAGCACACAACTGATTAGCTCACTGTTGTTACAGCCTTTACTTATGCATAAAGGCCTCATCGAGATTGAGTGTGCATATTGCTATTAACGATTAAAAAAACAACTTGCTTGGAATAACATTACAAAAGATGTCTTTGCTTTGCCCTGTGGCGAGGTGGGTGACTTTACCATTCTGATTCAGTCAGTGGGTACTTGTTTTCCCCTCTATTCCCTTTAGCTCAGTTGGTAGGAACAGCCTGGAGGCGCAGCACCGCAGTAGATACTGTTAAGTGTGAGTCTGACATCTTCTACACTGTGATTGTTCGTAATGTGCTAGTATGAAGTTCTTACTGTAAAGCAATCACTTTGAGGAGTACGGTTGGAAGGGATCCAGTTGCGGTCCTATGAAATTATAGCTGAACTTGAATTCCTTCTGCTGGACATACCATAAGGTAATATGGCTTGGTATTCCTTAATGTAACTTCACACTAATAGCATCTTCCCTCCATTAGCCTGATATCAATGAAGCAAAGATCATTCAAGTAATAAAGGTGCCCTACAAGTGCTGACCTAGCTAGCAAAGGGTTTACTTTAATGCTTGTATAGAATATGGAAATAATATTGCCCAGTTGCCCTGACTTGACAAAACTACTCCTGGGCAGTATTGTGGGTATCAGAGATGGGTGAAAATACATCAAAACGTTTTTTTTTATACAAATTATAAATACTGGGTCAAAGATTTTGAGATACAAATGCATATTTTGAAATGTTATTAAAACTGATGCAATGATTAGACAATTCATAGATTTATTGTCAAATATTAAATGAATTGCCTATGTCAGAATTTATAAGAATAACTTGATGATCATACTGTACAAGCAGTGTTTTTCATAGTGTTTGGAGCAGGCAGCCAAAATGTTTACCACTGTGTGTGAGAGCGCAGGCCAGAATGACCTTGTTATCGTTGAAAGCTAGACAAGAACTATAACAATGAGACTGAATGTACAATCCAACACAGAGCTGCCTCTACACCTGTACTTCAAAGACACTGACCAGGATACATACAGACACCAGGATACTGACATCAGGACCATGATACGGACGGATACTGACCAGGATAGTTAGCAGGATACTGACACCAGGACACTGACACCAGGATACTGACACCAGGATACTGACACATAGCATCACAAATATAAGGCTTCTCTGACCATTTATGGGTTATAAAGTGCTTGTATTTAATCATGGCATTGCTAATAGAGGTGAGATAAGGGTCGTAAATCCTGCTCTATGTTAATTAAAACTATTTGTAGTTAAACAGCTGAAAACTCAGTGTAAAAAGGATGAGACGAAATCAAAGACAGACACAGGCCGGTTCTCAAATTAAAAGGTTGACATTGTATTAAGAGAAAGAATCAATCCACGAGGCACTGTACAGCAAAAATATCTCTCTGACTAAACAGTCAATGATCACAACAGTTATACACAAATGAAGTTGTTATCAGTTGTTATCAGTTCCAGATGACATCTGGCCATGAGGAGCCTCGTTCGTAGGTTGAGAGAGAAGATGGCAAGCCGATGGTGTGACAGTTTATCTTGGACAAACAGCGTCCAAATGTCTCAAACAACACGTTGACCTCAACTCTGACCGGCGTCGCTGGAGGTGTTGTTGCTTTGTCATAGATGGTCAAGTTAACTCCAATGAGCTGTTATTGTAATTCCCCAGAGATCATCAGTGACCTTGGAGGGCCTGCGCTCTGTACAACTTAACACACATGCAGTCTCCAGAGTAAAGGAGAGAACTGATACTAGGATTAGTTTTGTCCAACCTCGAACTTAATAAAATCATAGGATTGGTAGGCAAACTTGAGTTATGCCAAGATGGCACACTAAAATAGGATATGATGGCATATATATCAATATTGTCGACAAAATACATAGTTTAACTCTAACAATTGCCATTTAGGTTGCATTTCAAAACCAATAACATTGTGGAATTCTTCTCTACTCCATTTAGCCTCCCCTCTTCCATTTAATATTATGCCTAGTCCTTTGGTTGGTTCATTTGAGGATGTTTTGTGAAAGTACCACATTTCTTGGCACAGAAAGTAATACTGTCATGATCCTTGCCTTGTTCTGTCTGCCTGTTGTGTTTTCTTGTGTTCTTTGTTTCTTAGTTATAGTTAGTGTTTTACTTTACAGTTGAGTTCCTTTAATATTGAAGAAATGTATCCTTCTTGTTTCTTAGTTTTAGTAAGGGTTTTACTTTACACTTGTGTACCTTTATTTGTGTTGATTATCAGTTTAGGTCACCTGTGTCTAGTTAATCCTTGTCTATTTATACCCGCCTGGGTGTTCAGTTCCTTGCTAGTTCATTGTTTGATTGTTGCCTGAGTCTTAGTAACTTCCTATTGTATTTAGATCTCCTTGAGTCCCCTGAGTTCTGACTGCCTTTAGTGTTTTCACCTTGCCTGCTCCCTCCATTTTGGTCGCCAATATACACTTGATTCAGAATTTCCTTGCCTCTGCCTCTCATCCTGCATTTGGGTCCTACACTCACCTGACTCAAACCGTGACAAATACTGTATCATGTTATTACTTTTGTCATATTTTATATATTACATATTGAAAGTAACATATAGGACCACAATGTTATCCTTTTAGCCCAAATGTATGACTAAATGAAAACCTTTAAGTGAATCCCTGGTCATTCAATAGGACTTCATAGAAGAGAGAGATTTAAAGAGGGCTTCGGTTGTAGAATACCAGGGACACCCTGGAATAGTACACTGTAAAATCTTAGGCATTTATTGAGTGTACAAATGGACCCAGTCCATTTGGTTCCAGTTAAATTAACACCGAGTATTTTACTGTGTAGCAAGCGTAGCTTCGGTCAATCCCCTTATACCCCATCATAGAGGAACAACCAGAAGTACACACGGGATTCGAGTGTTTATCTATTATGAATGAGACGAGAATGTTACATCTGTGTGTGTGTGTGTGTGTGGGGGTGTGTGTGTGTGTGTGTGTGTGTGTGTGTGTGTGTGTGTGTGTGTGTGTGTGTGTGTGTGTGTGTGTGTGTGTGTGTGTGTGTGTGTGAATGAGAGATAGCGAGTTAGTGTGTTGTGTGTAATCAATAATGAATGAGATGGGACCATCACTTTTTGTTTTTGAGCTGTCAGAGTCGTGTTGGTGAATTGTTGCGCTACATGAAATGAATGACATCACACATGCGTGATTGCACGCACAGTTGACAGGGAACAGTGAATTGAATGAACTTAGTTCAGTCGTCATGAAGAAACAGGAGACAATTAACCAATGATCCAGCCGTAACCAATAGGTCCTTAATACTGCCATTGATCTCAGTTTTTCTGGCAGAGTTTACACTGAGTGCCATGCACTGGAGACCACTGACAATGGCGGATAAATCAGTAGAGAATTCCAGCCAGTAAGCGCACGGCAATGCTGCGCTCTGCTCCCACTATACTTAACCAGTGGGCACGGATGGATATAATAGTTTTACCCAGTGAGCCTATTAGAAGGCATTCTCGTTCCTCTCATCCACTCACTCACACACACACATCACTGGCAGAGTCAGACCCTGCAGAGAGATGCAAGTGGAACAAACTGGGTACCACCATCAACAGGCCAGTTAGCACTAACAAGCTGCTGTTTCACAGAGCTGCCCCCGGACCCCCCACCCCATGTCTTCATCTATATAGAGACAAAACAACCTTGCTGTCCTTCTGCAGTGCGGGGGTTGAATGCTATATTTTCCATTGGAAAGTTAATAGACATACTGTATTTGTATGACAGCAATGTGGCCTGTTGGATATTCCACACTTGTACCCTGTTGATCTCTGTGCCTGTCATTATACATGTATTGGTTGTTCCTGGTACCAGCCTCCATGTCTGGTTAAAATGCCTCCCAGCTCACCGCAGGGGGGTGGGGGTTGGGGGGGGGGGGTGTCCTGTCTCTTCCTCAGTATTCTCCTCAGCTCCACCTCTCTCACCGGCAATAAATCATCATCTACTCGCCTGCCTGCTGCCCTGGCGCTCCGGATCGTTAAGTACTGTCTGCCCATGTATGCCCTCTGGTGTCTGCATCCTCTACGAGGACTATGGATTTGTGAATGTTGCTTACTTTTATGCAAAGCAGCTTTCTCTGTATAGGATGTGTGCCGGAGAAAAAAGAAGAGAGAAAGCGAGAGAGAGAGAGAGAGAGAGAGAGAGATAGAGAGAGAGAGAGTGGGCACCAGAGAGAAAGTGGGACAGAGAGCTAGTGCTCAAGGGAAAATGCATAGTGTGTTTTGCATTCATACGGTGGGGTTGTGAAAAGAGCTATCTGACAATAGCATCAACAATAATAGTCTGGCTCCTATCACCAGTCAGCAGGACTATCAGTGTGGTGGCAGTGTCAGTAGTGGCAGATATTAGATTGTTTTCACTATGAGTCGGTCAGCATCCCCCCACAGTCTGTCCGTGTGTGCACCGTGGAGCGGCAAGAAATGATCCACTAACCCCACATGCATCAATGTGACACGCAGAAATATGATTTTTCCTGTAGTAAATGTTATTTTCCTGTGGTGTCACCGTGACTTATGGAGAGTGTGATCGGATTTGGTCTCCGGTCCCCATTGGCCACCGCGACGTGCCGTGTGTAAATGTGAGCTAATGTTCATGGGAGTCTGTAAAGTTTATGAATGGCGTGGTCACTCCGGGTCTACTGCATGTGAGCTGTGTGTGTGTCTCTAGGGGAGAGAGAGAGAGAGTCATAGTGCACATGTGCATGTGGATGAGTTATGAGAGGGGGACGTGATTTGCTGGGGCCGTCAAAAAGAGGCTGGTTAGCCCCGAGGAGATCCCTCTGAGCATCATTTATCCCTCTGACACGCTGCCCCAGTCCATAAGGCAGTACTCTGTAGTACGATGGTGTTGCTTGCCAAAAAGAAGCCAAAATGGTGTTCGGCAAGCAACACTGTCATATAATGGCATATCAATTGAGCTTACCAACATTTGTAGAAATAGCAGATCTCAAACTTACAATGTGGGCTTTTACATCTGCTAATTCTTACACACACACACACACACACACACACACACACGGCTCTGACCTACTTGAGGAGTAAGAAAAAGCTCCTGTTGCTTTAAGGTCCAGAGGTCACCATTCCATGCTGACTGTACAGTGCCCAGGACCACGGCTGTTAACCTTCAGTGCATAGTTGAACACAAACACTTGGTGGGTGCTTGGGTAGCCCGCTGGGGCCTATTTCACGAAAGCAGAATTAGGGGTTAAGCCTGAATTTAACACCTATCCTGGCTTAATTTAGCCAGGATTAGCGATGAATCGGTTTCATGAAAGCTGAATTATCTTGCCAGATTAGTTTAGCCAGAGCACCCTGGATAAGTTTATCCATGACTTGAAGATTTTTCAAAAATAGCAGATCTACAAGCTCATCTGCTATTTTTGAATAGCCAAAGCTAAGTGGTTAAAAATGATTGTGACGTTATCAGTGGCGTACCCACCGTAGAGGCAGGAACTAAAATATCGCCTCCCCTAGAAAATGAAGTAAAAGACAGACTGAAAAACAGGCAGTGAAAAAAATACAAACAGAATAGTGGCCGTCGTCCATTCACGCGGGTAGGCAGCTAATCACCACCGTATCCATTCAGCAGAGCAACCCTCGCCCATATAGTGATGCAAATGTATGCCTTTGTCTTCATGGGCTACCAGGAGTGCCAGGGGTGGGGGTCTGGGCCATCACCTGTACTCACCTGGCATAAAAGGGGCTCTGAGAGCAGCATGAGCCATTCATTACTAAACTACAACATGAAGAGACCACCGCTGAAGAATTGATTGATCGATTATACTTGCATATTGTTTTTATTAACATTTTTCAGTTTTGTAGTCAGTGTGTGTAGTGTTGTTGTTAACTTGTTTCCCCCGAGATTTTTCCCCGAGTTCCCCAAGGGGGGGAATCTCGCCTGCCCTAAATGTAATTCCTGGGAACGCCACTGTTCCATGAGCTGCTGTAGTGCTGCTGTTCAGCCACAGAGAAGAACGCGGCTCTGGTTTTGGGCTCCATGATTGGTCAAGTTCAAGGATTCTGCTATCGACTTTCATGGTCTTTTATAGGAATACGTGAAGCCTGGCTTTACCATCCTGGCTCGACACAGCCTGACTTGACAAGGTCTAGCTCCTTTTCCGCCTGGCTTGGCGTTCATGGAACAGAATAAACCAGGCTGTACGGACCAGACTTTGTCAAACCTGGATTTGATTTAATCCAGGCTTATTTAATTCTCCTTTCGTGTAATAGGCCCGCGGTTGTTCGCTTTGGAGTGCAATATTCTGCAACACGAGGATTATTATTACATGATGGGATTTCCATTATCACAACACTTTTCCAGGTATCTCTAAACACTGAAAAACTTAAAAAGGTGGAAATACAAAAGGTTTGCACTGAACATGTTTTATTGCAATAAACGGACAGAATAGCAAAGTGCCTTTTTGATGGTCACAATGGTAGTTATCGTCTGATAGAATATAGAATATCAAAAGAAAAGTAAACAAAACATGATCATACAACAAAAGATCAGAAGAAGCATTAAAAAAAGCATTGGCCTTCCTTTTCATTTCAGTGCATTATTCTCATAGATTAAAAAAAAAGAAAAAAAAAGAATGAAGATAAAAATACATCACTTGAAAAGAAAAGCAGCACTGGCTGAACTGAATACATCACCACAAAGTATTTTACAGCTAAATCTTGAGCCAGCACACAGCCACTGCATGCAGCCCTCGTAACGCAGCTACAACACTGTCAGAACATCTGGAGAATGCTCGGGAGACGGCTAGGGGATGTTATTATTATTATTACTACAAAAACACCATTCAGAGTTCAGAGTACGACTGTACAGCTCCAATGACGGCGGTGGCGGTGCAATGTGACATCACATACGCCAAAGTCACGCCCTCCACTTCCTTGATCGAGTCTGGTAGGAAAAATTATACCACATTGCACCCATCACTGGGAACTATAGTGATTGACATTATGTGTCGTGGGTTAACTGGTGAAACATGCCACTACATGCTTTTTGTGCCTGTTTAGGGCTACTGTGCCACCCTGGAAAAAAAGACCTTAGGTTTCCTTTAGGATAAAGTCTAATAGTAGACGAGGATGTGTTACTGTTATTAGTCCATACCCTTAAGCCTTTTTCAGTGGTTTGACAGCGACGCAGTGGTATGTTCAGCCAACTGATATTAAAAGGTTAGGAGGATAATTAAAGGTCAGCCATGCTAGTCACAAAACATCCCTCTCGGAGGACATTGTTTGATAAATTGGGATCAGCTCCTTGTTAGTTTTACTTAGTTGGAAGTCAATATTCCTGAAAACAAAAAACTAAACAAAAAACATACTGGTCCTTTAAAACAAGGCAATTATCTTTATGCACTTACATACAACACCTAGTACAAGTTTTAATGCAATTTACAGAGTAATTAATTCATAGTTATTAGTTAATTTAATAGCATTTGTAAAAAATACTAGTGTTAACAGGAGACTGGTGCCAGTTTCTCAAACCTTATTGAAAATCCTAAGCAACATAGACAGTCCTCTACAGGTGATGATTGTTGGACTGGTAAGCTTGGCAAACGTGGTGCAGAAAGATGTGAAAGGCCACATTTTGAATGGTCAAATATTGGACTGCCCTATGGTTATGCTCATTTGATCTTTTGAGTTAAATCCCTTGGAAGGTTAAAGTGGAATGGAACATAGTCAAGGCATAACAACAGAGGTGTAAAGTATATCAAAGTACTGTTCTTGAAACAGACTAATACTAAGGCCAAAAGCACATCTGAAAAATGTCAGGCGAGTATCGTAGGGTGATGCAAAACTCAGTATGGTTGTTGTGCACTGCAAGTGGCACTTTGGAAGCTCCCTCGACTGCTCAGGAAACGGAGGGCTTGGGCACTGCTCTGTCACACAAACACAACGCTCAAGATTTCAAAGGTTACAAAACATCTAAATGCCTCCCGCAATATTGTCATGCAATATACATGTTGACACGATTGAGACGAGAATGTCCAGAGTATACTTTTTTCCCCCTCCAATATGGCAGTGGAAGGGTTAGCCCAGGTTGGGTACAGACGATTCACATCTCTCCTGCCTGGCCGTGACATTCCCGGGAATGTGACATTCCAAATACTTTCAACCCTTCTGCCTTGTATCTTGGGAACTGAGGAGATCACCCTCAGCCAGTGACCCAAAAACGTGAGAGACTTCACAGCAAAATCCTGAATGTTAATTTAACACTGAGTGTACACTCTCAGTGTTAAATTAACACTCAGGATTGTACAGTTCAGCTTTGGCTTGCATTCTACGGAGATCAGCTATCCTAGCTAGGTGTTACAGTACATTTCAATAAATAAATGCGACTCAAGCAAAAGCTTCAAGTGGAACCATTTGTGTGACTTGTTCATCCATTGTTCATGTGAATCTGCTAGAATGTTCAATATTATGTGTAGATATACAGTGCGTAGAGCCGTAGACACTGGCCAAACTTTACAATCTGGTTTGCAATGCAGCAGACTGCAATGCGCAGGACAAATCTAGCATTTCTACATCTACCACATTGCCATCACACAGGCTATTGACATAATCTGCTTGGTGCAGTTGCCTGGCAACACAAGCAGCACAGTTCTTGGAGAATTTCAAAGAAAAAAAAATAAAGAAATTATTCAAAAGTAATGCAAAGCAGTATAAAATAATAAATAAAAAACAAAGAAAGACAAAACATTTCTTCTTCTTATCGATTTGTTGCAATTGGCTTCATTCATGATAGCCATATCTACACACACACAAGTATTTTTTTTATGTGCCTCCAAATGACTTCAATAGAATTCATTTAGCGATTTTAAGTCTCAAATCTTCTAAGAATGGGAAGAAGTGGCAACATTGCAAAACTTCCGTGCAATAATTAGATGTCACTGAAAACTCTCCACTACATCATTTGAGCAGAACTCCAACGATTTAACGTAAGCATTAAAATAAACTGCCTACATGGCCCATAATCCCACAGCGGGGTGTTCGGCAGCCATATTTACAGTCTGCCTTAGAGCAGGTCGGCTTTCGGCCATCCTTAAAACTTCAAACAATAGTAGCAGGGGACAGCGTGGAATAAGGAGGTCTTTCTTGGCACTGTAAAAATCCTTTATGTCAAAGCATACTCTCAGCAGGAGAAAGCAGTTCATTTATTCTGCACCAGTTCCACAGCTCCCACCTTCTTTCTCCTCTTCTTGTTGAGGAGAAGTGGTGTAGTTTCACTGAGGCCTAGTGTCTGGCAGTGTTAAGTGGTTCACCAGGCCTGTCTCTGTCTGCAATGACAAATTCATTGTGGAGGCAGGTGGGCCAACACGCACGCGGACGCACACACACACCCTCACGCAGTCACAAAGTTTGTGTGTCGTTGTCATTGTCTCTGTGCAGTCTGGCAACCCAGTCATCAGGGATCTAGTCAGTGGGCACAGAGCATCACTATGGTAACCAACACAGTGGGCCAGACTGCGGCTGGTCTTAGATCAGACTTCTTTTTTTGGGCACCCTCATCAGCTCCAGAGTCCATTATAGAGTCCGTTTCCTTAATCGCTCTTCTGAGATTGGCCACTTTAACAGACTGATATGCATGTCTTTTGAAAAACAAACAAACAAATGAATTCAGTGATGAATTCAGTTCAGAATAGTGAAAATAAAACTGCTATGAGATTTAAGTTTCACTGGGTGAAAACCAAAAATGACACACCACACGTTCCACGCTCTCTCTCTCTTTTTCACTCTCACACACACACACACACACACACACACACAAGCACCCGTGGCCGTGCATATGCAGCTCACCCATTCATACTCACCCTTTACAAGACATGCGCACAAACACACACACAATGCTGACATAAGACAGCCTGCCACCGGGGGCAGGATTCCATATAATGATTGGTTGATAGACTGACACGTTTAATACAGCAGTGATAGGCCAGGTAAGGTCTGGGGGTGGAGTCCAGAGCCCCTCCCTGACGTGGTGTTGGTTGGAATCCGCTATGAGGGCGGAGATGCGAGAGGGGGCGGAGGAGCCCTCTCTTAGTCCACAGAGCCAGGGTGAAGGCTGAGGGCGGGTGGGTCCAGACAGGTGGGGGAGTAGCTGAGGTGAGGCTCTTTAATCCACAGGAGCGGAGCGCCGTTCTTGCCCTCCTGACTCTTGCTGTTGCTGCGCCCCTTGTAGCGCACCAGCAGCACGGCGATGAGGAGGATGCCAAAGATGGGGAAAGGGTAGAAGAAGATGAAGTAGAACAGAGAGTCGTTGGCGCACACAACCGACTGCAGGGTGGATTCTGTTGACAGAGATGGTTAAGAAGTGAGTCTGTTGTCATCATCATCAACATCATTATTATCATGATGATGAAGTGAGTCCCTCATCATCATCATTTTGAGAGAGAGAGACAGACAGACAGACAGACAGACAGACAGACAGACAGACAGACAGACAGACAGACAGACAGACAGACAGACAGACAGACAGACAGACAGACAGAGAGAGAGAGAGAGAGAGAGAGAGAGAGAGAGAGAGAGAGAGAGAGAGAGAGAGAAACAGACAGCATTCTATTATAGACTCCTGCTTAACATTTCATCAGCCCTGCTGCCTACCACACTATTGTGTCGACAACAAGAACTAAGCGAAGCATGCAGTGCCGTGTAATGTATTTCACGGGTTCTGGATTAGTTTTCTTACGCTACGGCTTTGTTTCAGATAAGGTTCTCAGAAGCTAATTTGGGCCCTGCTCACGCGGTAGTACGAACCCTGAGTTCTGGGAACACAAAGATTCCCTTTGGATTGGTAAAGGTGACGGACGTGTTGTGAGCTTGTAGATCTGCTATTTTTTAAAACAGTAAACCAAATCAAACTGAAAAACTGTTTTTTTAACTGGACAGTTAAAAAAAAGCACCACATCACACATAACTTGATGGGTTCTGGAAATTGTCAGGTTATGGAGGGTTCTGGGTGACCCTTCATAGTCAATTTACATCAGTTCCCTTTGAACCCACAGACTCGTCACGTTGAAAGATTCAATGAGCAGAACTTCAAAAGCAGCCTCCTCTGCCGTTTGTATCATGTTCAACATGATGATAAATGGGTTGATCTCCATGATACACTGTTGGATAAACCATTTGATAATAAGGTCTTACCTTGCTCCATCACATTGACGATGGTGTATCCAGAGTCGTTGGTGGCCAGGCGGTACCAAGCGTTGCGGGGGTTGAGCAGCCACTCCTCCACGTGGCAGAAGTAGCGGCCCGCGTCCGACGGCCGGGCACCCTGGACGGTCAGGTTGTACTGGTCGGAGGTCGTCCTCTCGAACTGCAGGCGGGAGTTCGGCCCTGGCGCCTCCATGGGGCTGCAGTTGCCGTTCCCGAACACGGCGTCATGCCCGATGGAGAACACGCACTCCGGATCTCCGGCGCTTTCGCCTGCCACCACTTCTGCATCATCATCGCCGTCCTCCTCCTCGGAGCGCACCACGTACCAGGAGACGGAGAATCGGGAGTCCCGAGACGACTGGGATGGAATGCTGCAGCCCAGCCGGATGGAGGCGGACTCCTCCACTGTCACGTTGGACTGCGCCTCCTCCACCTGCAGACGTACCTCTGTAGATGTCACAGAGCAGGGTGGACATGGAGAGAGCAATGAGAGGGGTTAACCACTTAAATCCTATATACTTCGTTGACTGGGGGCCCAAGGGGTCCAAAACCTGGTCCCATTTTTTCCCCTCTCTACACCAAATCTCTTCACCAAAGTGAGCTTGTAGATTGGCTATTTCAGCCATGTTCGTCTATTTTCACGAAATGTTCATCTAGTATGATATGCCCAGAATGGGGACGCAAGGATTCATGTGGTTAATAATTGTATTATGACGCAATCCCTGGGGCAAGACAAGAGAACCATTGTTCAAGCACCACTCAAAGAAAAAAAACAACTGCTGTTCTTCAGAAAGCCTTTTGAACTTCAAATACAGCGTGACAGAAATGAAAAGAAATAAATGATGATGATGGGAGTCAGAAAAACAAAAATGTCCAGAAATAGGTACAGTATGTAGCCTTAGCCCATAGCTGACATTGGCCTTGGGGATGGTTTCTCTGTAGGGGTAGATGCTGTCCCAGGGGTACACTGTCTGTCTACAACCCCTCAGGCGGAGGACAATGACCCACTTCAATATGCAGTGAAAAACAAAAACAACAATACATAAACATGAGTAGTAAAGACTTGGCTCGTTCACACTCCCCTTGACACCCAGATTGGAAGTATATTCTCTACTTGTTAAGGGAAAAAAAGACAGAGTGGAAAGGAGATGATCTCCGTAGCCAGACGGCGAGTGCTGGCACACCTCACCTCTCATCTTTCCTCTCGACGAGACACACTTCAGGATCACTTCCTTTAGCAGCTTAATGAGAACCCCACCATGCAAGCCCCCCTAAACAGTAACCAGCCAACTCCCATGTCCGCGAGGAAATCAGAAATCCGTGTCTGGAGTTTGCAGCACGTTTATATATTGATTAAAAAAAAACATATATTCATATGGTTATAAATATATATAGGTGCCTGATACGGTGTTTGATAACAACACAATCCCCCTAGGCATTTGTTCCTGCTCTGAAACAGAGGTGAGATGTGAGGGAAACATGAAAGGGAGTCACTGCCTGCCAGCACACATGTACTCTCTCATGTAAAGAAAAGTCTGCACATGAAGCACACATACATACTGTACATATACAGTATGCATACTGTGCAACCATATCTGAATCACATAGCAACTGTAAAACACTTTGTAACTTTGTGTCAATAAGCGCTCTAAAAATAATTATTATTGTTATTATAAAATAATTATTAAATAAAAAATATTATTATAAATCTGTGCTTCTGTATTAGCGGGATCCGTATAGAGCCCGTCCGAGTTTTGGGTCAGATTATTCGTCCTACATCACTACATTTTCTAATCAAAATATTGTTTATTTGATTCAAGTTTCTATTTCAGAACATTTCTTGCAAGCAAACAAGTAAATATAAAATACACATAAAGTGAACTTTATTTAATGTAACCGTTTAACATAAAATGTAAATGTACTGTAGATTTACACTTTTTGTATTATTATTTTTTACTTTTGAAGATGTTTACCTATAATGACATGCCCAAAATAGGGAAACCACATTGAAAGTGGTAACAACACATTGGCTGCATCATTTCCGATATTGTCAAAAGAGTCAAATAATGGTCGATACTGTGTGCCGAACCGATATATCAGTCTGGCTCTGGGTCCATGTCCACTTTGCCCTCCAAGAAAAGAAAAAGAGAGAGGGAGAGTGCACTCTGTGCCCTGCCAGCTCTGAGTCATGGCCAATCTGTCTGACCTTCAGGTTACAATTGGACAGATGCCCAATTGTTCCCATGGGTTTTTGCCCTGCATTCTAAACAGCCCACAGGACCCCTGGCACAACAACAGATTGCTCCCAGCATTGCAAGGGCAGTGGGGAAAAAAAGTGAAAACAAATAATAAGTCACCTTCATCTAAGTGGTGGCTGCTGGTGTGAAGCAGGCCATTTGTGTATGCAAGCATGAGGTTTTGGATATTGAGTTACTGGAGTTAACGGTATCAGAGTTCAAGTGCAAAAATATGGACATGTGTACTGTAGGACGGTAACTTTAGCAGGAACCTGGGGTGTCAGAGTGTGTGGTCAGCCTGCTTTTTAAGGTGTCAGAGCTACGCCAGAGGGATGTGTTTCCCTGTCCCTGCCCTCTGGCACCCTGAACGCCAGCTGGCATGGGGACAGCACCCTGTGCTGCTCCACCACCTGAACCCCTCCCTGCCTAGGGCAGGTGGACAGTGATGAAGTCATCAGAGCGAAACGGGTGTGCACAGAGAATAAAATGAAAAAGGAAGGGGAAGGAGGGGAAATTTAGTGTAAGGAAAGAGAGAGGGGTGGATTAAAGAAATTCTGGAGTGTTAATTTTACTCAGAAAGTGTCAAAATAGACCCATAAGGGTCTGCCTCCTTTGCTCACCTGGTTGCCTGACCAGCACCTGTGTGAAACCCGAGGAGTCACGGGACAGCCTGTACCACGCTCCGTCCGGGTCGCTCAGCCACTCCTCCACCAGGCAGTAATAGGTGCCCGAGTCACTGGCCTCCGCCCTGTTGAGCGTCAGAGCGTACAGGCGGGGCGACAGTCTCTCGGCCTGCACCCGTCTCCGCAGCCTCTCCTCGTCGGCGTACGCCCCGTACTCAAAGGCCCCCGAGCGCTCGATCCTCAGCAGCAGCTCGTCCGCCTCGGCGCCCGCGGCGCGCCGCACGTACCACATCACGGCGTGCTGGGTGTCCGGGCTGGTCTGTGCCGTCACGGAGCAGTTGATCCGGACGCGGCTGTCCTCCAGGTACACGTGCGACTGGTTGGTCTTCTGCACTCTGAGTTTGCTCACTGCAGGACAGAAAGATGGAGAGAGAACAAACAGTCATTCCTGTGGGTACGGGAGAATGTGAAGTGCCGGTGACAGGTACACAACGCAATTTCTGTTCCGTGACAGATGACCTGTAGCTGAGCTTATTTCTTGTGGCAGTGGGGCAGGAGAGAGACCGGGCGCGAGGGAGGGCACTGCAGGTGACAGCAAGATCAGGAAAGAGAAGCAGAAAGAAAAAGGGACAGAGATATATGTAGGGCAATAGAGAAAAAGCAATGATAAAGGGATCAGAGGGCGTTGGTCGAACAGTAAAAAAAAAGAAGGGAGATGATAGGTAGACAAGGATGAATGGAGGATGACCCACCGAAAAATAAACTGTTACTTTTCAGGAAATGGACGAACAGAATCTGTGTTCCAATGGATCCAATATAGTTAGTCACAAGGTCTTGTTAATACTTTTCATTGGTTAAATATTTATAGTCAGACATAACCACTTTCAGCATGGTGTCCCTATTTTAGGCACTAGAGATTCGGGCCGCGGCCCTTACACTTATGTCGCACCGCCGATCCAACCAATATACCCATATATGGAGATCTCAGTATCTGTCATTCCTTGTCCCTTTTATGCCCATACTGATGTCATCAGTTTAAGCCCATATTTGGGCATGCCCCCTTTTGTGCCCATATGGAGCTGACCGATTTGTTTGCACCTGATACCATGACAACACATTGAGGTTAGAGTCATAGTGACATGAAGCGCGATGACGTTGGCCGCTGCCCCGCCCTCCCATTAGCCAATTTTAAAATAGAATGTTCAGTTTTTCAAATTGTATAGAGCTTATAGACCTGCTATTTTTGCATGACATTGTCATACAAATAAGTATGAAATAGAACATTAGTTTATGAAAAACAAAACTTACAAATATTAAATATGGAGACAAAAGCCTTCTGCCCGACAGGAACCGATACACAGCAGGAATGATACATTCGGTAGATAAAAAAGCACAGCAGGGGGGGGACTTGCCAGTGCTGGAAGTGAAAGAGAGGCTGGAGAAAGGGAAAAAGTTTAGGAAAGCGAAGCAAATGGAGTGGGGGGTGGAGAGATAGAGAGGCGAGATTGAGTTGTCGGGGAGGAGCTGAGCGTGCCCGGGGCGGCATGACTGGATTGGTTACAGTTACATCAGGTGTGAGATAGGATTAGCTGCAGGTACATCAGGTGTGAACACCGCCACAGACCAGCGCTTGTTACACACCCCCCGAGGGGGATTAAAGTGGGCACAAAGCATGTATGCACACACACCGAAAAAAACGAATACAGCAAACAACCCTGCACTGCTAGTAGACTGCACATGCACTCATACAGGGAGAACTGGACCACATGTAACGTGGAACACACATTACGCACTAAAACCAACAATCCCCAGTGAGAGATATAGTGCAAAGTACAAAAAATTAAACAGAACACGCAAAACAGTGGAATCCAACTCACACCCTGAAATGATCAAAACATTAGCAGCAGAACGCTTCACTGTGAAAGTTCCTTTTTTCTGTAACTGTAACTGCGACTGAATACTAATTTGACTTGAAATGGGACAGCTCTGCTACTTTACCAGACTTAGCAAATGTTGAGGCCTCACCATCCCCTCCTCCTCTTCCATTCTCCCGCTTCTTCCAACCCTCTTCACCGGTCCCCTCCCTGGCTCGTATTAAGCCCCGACATGACAGACTGACTGACTGCCTGGAGTCACAGCCATCTGCCTGGAAACGTCACCCTTTCCCACAGATTGGCGAATATGCCTGGATGCGATTATGCCTTACCTTGGTGCACATTTGCGCTATGAACCTAACATTTGGTCACATTCTAAGATGCTTTTTTTGGAGCTACGAGGCATTGCTGGACCCCCTTGGTGTGCAATGGCATCTCAAGTGAGCATTCCACATTAGGCTGCATCATTGCCTCGCTACCCACCAGAGACATGCTCAGAAGCTTGACAATCACCCCTTCCGGAATTACTGCAGAGCCCACCGGAATCCTGGCAATCGTTTTTTTTTTTTTTTTTTGGTAGGAGAATTACCTCCCAATCTCCTGAAGTGGAACCATGCTGGATTGGATTGGCACAGAACAAAGGACTTCTCTGCGCTTCCCCATTTGAAGTTTGAATTCACAGCAAGGAGAGAAATTGGGGGGCTGAATGCTTGTTGCCTCACATCAGTGTTTACAGAAATGCCTTTTTTAAAGCCTAACTAGGCTAATTATTCAAGCTAATTAGGTTGCATCATAAGCTTTTACAAGTTATTATAACTAAGCACTCTGCACACAGGAGAGGTAGACTGAAGGATGGCGAGAGAGCCATGAGCAGAATAGCTAAATAAATAAACAAATATACAGAGTATAATAACAGCAATAATAACAGCATGGCCTACCTACACAATCTCTTGCTATTGATTTTAAGTTACAATGTGTGCAGTTTGTCAAACGAAGCCACATGAATCCCAAAGCGGTTTAGTGATGAATGTCACACTATGCGGGAGCAATCTGAATGGCACTGTGCACCGCGCACAATATGATGATATTGCCATGTAAGTGTTGCTTTCTGCAGGAACAAAGAAATCATTGTGTATATCCACGGATCAACACAGTCATTTGTTTATTCAGGACTCGTTAAAATCAACCAATCAGCTGTGCAGCTAGCTTTAGCTTCAGTTACAGCTGGTTTACTTTATATAGAACTAGTCCATACCCGGTCGACGCATCCGTGGGGGGATATGCGCACATGATCTGGCAACCCGTAACCATGGCGACTACATAAAAAAGCAAATAAACAGCTGAGATTTCAGATCAATTGCTCCAGCCACTGAGGAGAACCGGGCAGAACCAATTTTGGCCTCACCACGCACTACACCACTACAGAGGTTTGTGAAATTATAGGAGGATGGATCTGAATTTGATGGGCCAAGTTGTAATGTCAACCGCTTGAGTTCTTGGTTCAATTTCTTTTGGTTAAATAGAGCTCCGGACCCTGATGCTGGATAGGGGGGAGCTTTTGGACATTGATCCAGGTGTCGGATAGACCTCACTCCCACATTGCATTGCAAGTAGGGTTGGGATCCGGAACCGGAGGAATAGGAGGAACCGGATCCAACATTAAGGAACATTGTGGGTTTTGGGTGAACAGTACATGGCAATATCAGATCGTGCTCGTCCCCAACTGACAAACTGGCTGCTTGTGGACATGTTGACTAGTGTGGTGACGGACTACGTCTCCTTTGGCCAAATGGAATCTTTATGAATATTTCATCTACAGTATATAAGTACAAATGTGACACAACAATAATGTTGGTGTAGTTTAGAGATTCACAGATTTTTTATTTTTTTTTGCATTATAGATGATCAACTACTATCCAACTTTCATACTCTTTCGAGTTTCACTTCACCAGGTAGTTCCTGGTTCTTCTGGCTGCGTTTAGTGTATGGCTGGAGGTGGTTCTGCTTTGTGATGTCACCAACCAGAACCAGCGGGCGGTGTGAGCTGTGATAGGTCTACTTTTGAGGGAACATACATTCCCACACAGTATGTACTGTACATACAGATAAACCCTGTCCTGGTCCAAAAAAAAAGATGGTAGGAAGAAAGACAGAAAGGAAGAGAGAGAAACAAATAAACATTTGTAACACAAAAAAAATATTCCCCAACTCCGTCCCCAATTGAACTCCGTTAGAGAACACTGAATTCACATCTGATGAGACGTGTCTCTTCCCGCTGAGAAATCCTTTCTAAAACCGCTATAGTACTTACCATAGCATAGTGATGCATCTCGTAAGGATGTGTCTGTAGAATACATTTAAAAATTCTGTATAATGTATGTGTATGAGCTGGATATGTATGTGTGTGTGTGCACTTTTGTGTGATGCTGATGAGGACAGATTCACTATGGTTTGGGAATAGACCGAGTGCATGCATATTTAGGGGCCTGTTCAATCATACATCTGTAACAAGGCCATTCATCATGTATGTACAGTCCCTCCGCAGCAAGAGCTGTTTCCATATATATATATATATATATTTATATATATATGTATGTGTGTTAGTGAGGCTGTCAATATCTATGTTAAGTGTGTTCGCGTGTTCAGCTCTAGTGTGCTTCTTTAATGAGTCTCAGGGGTGCATCCCCAAAGTGAGACAATCCGTGATTGGAAACACTTGTCATCTCATTTCTGCATTACTGAATGTGCCAGTCAAAGCTAACCCCTGGCGCTTACGTGCTATGTTATGCGTGTGTCTATGAAAGTGCATGCACTATTTCTTAAAGGCAACAGGCTCCTAGCTGATCCTTATCTTTCCTTGCTCAGTTTATTTTCTCCACTGTAAGACAAGTCGGAACTTTCTGCCGATCAGGTAGTTTTGCTCTAAACCTGCCTCACGTGATGTGAAGATATCTCCTCTGTAATGAGGGCTAGAGAGCGAGAAGATGGTGAGTTTGAAGTTAATCTTGGACACAAATGGTGTGATAACGGTCTCTCGCAAACTCCACCTATCTCTGTGGTTGCCAGGGCAACCTTGTCTCCATGGACAACGGGGGTGTGGCTAGAATACCTGAGAGAGCCCTACTGTGTCTTCCAGTCATGAGGCGCAGACCCAATTAAACGCAGCTAGAGTCCTGCCTTCCCACCACCAGGCATGATTAAACGAAGGGTTAATTAATATTCAGATCCCAGTTCTGTGAGAGAGAGCGCTAAGTTTCTCCACGACAGATCAATAAATGTTTGAAAAGTGACTTTGACAGCTGTAGATAAAACGATCGAGTTATCTCGGCTCTGCTGGAGGTATATGTGGATGTTGTTTGTGTGTGTACTCTTGTATGTGTGTTTGCTGAGCACGTGGCATCATTATAGCACCCAGTACCGTACGTTCACTAAGTAGCTCATTGAACCCCTTGTCTCACCCCCTTCCCACGCGTGGCCAATTTGTCTCTGTTAATTGCTACACGCACTGCAGACTAGAGATAACGCTGCTTTCATTCGCTTTATTTATTGTGACGCGAGGCACACAATGGCCCACAAACAGAATCCCGATTCTGGTGAGAAGGAAAAAAAGCAAGCAATCTGTGTCCACCTTCCTTGTAGCTACGCCACGAAGCACATGCCTCTTCTTCTTTTTTTCTCCCCTCTTTTTTAGAAGCCAAGAGCGGCAGCAGATGAAAATGTCTTTGTGAGATATGTTATGGTCCACGGGGGAAGAAAATAAGCTGCATTATATTTTGTCACGCGACAGTGTTGTGCAGCGAAAAACAGCTGGTCTACAGTACAAGCTCAAGTTTGTGAGCTTGTAGAGCTGCTATTTTCGGCTAAACCGCTGTATGACGGAGCATAAATTACGATGCTGCACCTGTATACACGCACGCAGACACCACAGAGCTCAAGTTCAGGATAACTTCAAAGGAGGCAAAAAAAACAACTAAAACAGACTGGTCAAGTGTTGAGGTGTGCCAAGAACAAATAAAGTACAATAGATTGTTACACACAGAGTGTATAACAAACACCGTTAAGTCTTTATTCGCCGGCTGGAGAGAAAATTCTTTCTCGTTTGCCGTGTCTTGTTATGTACTACTGCTCTGGGTGAAGCCTTTAAAATCCAAGAGACAGGCGTTTAGCGGCAAGGTTAACAGCTCCGATCCGCCACTGTGTGGGAGATGTCTTTCTCAATTCATCACAGCCCATCTCTTTGTTCCTACCTAATCACACGTTTCACCCTTCTGTTGTTTCTCTCTGTGTCTCTCAACTTTCCTCTCCGCTGTGATACCGGGATCTAAACCTGTGCCAATCACGACCCGTCTAATCACCCCGCCACCGAAACATGAATATTCAGTGACCTCACCCAGAGGGGATCATGAATATTCATGAGTCTTAAATGAAGAACTCACCCCAGAGGTCACAGCGGTGGGTCTCTGGTTAAACTATTTTGTTCTTTTTATATATAGCCTAATATGTGTTTAATGACCAACGGGGGTGACAACCTCTCCATTGGGCCAAAAGATCTAATGCCAGAGCTTAGATGAAGAAATGGCAGAGTGTGCTCGAAAAACTTTGACAGATATGGGGGGGGGGGGGTGAAGAAAGAGAGAGAGACAGAGAATTGGGGAGGAAGAGAGGGAGGGAAAAAGAGAGAACTCAGAAGAAAGACACAGAGATGAGAGACATACAGAAGACAGAAAGTGAGTGTCTTTCTGGGAGGATTTGAGAAACAGCAGGGAGCCTCTCCAGCTCCACTCCAGAGGGCTTATGTGGTCTTAAACCGTTCAATCCGGGAACGCATCTGTGTCACTTTAGATTTCTTTGGCTATTCAAAAATAGCAGGTATACAAGCTCATAGCGCCGCACTCGGTGCCACGCTATGAGCTTGTAGATTTGCCATTTTTGAAAAAAAATAAAATTAAATGTGTTTTTAAAGCAAACATTTGTAACTCAAATATTTGCTTCTGGGGGTCCCTGGAACAAAATATTTGACAAATGTTTGACAAAAAAATATATATATATTCAAAGAAATCTAAAATTACAGAGATGCGTTCCCGGATTGAATGGGTTAAAAGGCTGCCTTCTCCTCCTTTAGCATTAGCATTAGCCCAGCCCTGGACTAATCCACAGCCGGGACCCCGAGCATGTCAGGGCTGAGGACTCAAGACACGCCCTGATCCCCCCTCTGAACGGCTCACTTTGGTTGAGGGCTGCCACTCCCTGACTCTCTCGCCCCCCTCTCTTCCCCGTCCCAGGGGAGGGGAGGGAGGGGGTGGCGATGTCCCGTCTGTAAAGAGGGGATGGGGGGGGGGGGTTTCACCCTGGCTGAAGAGCCGCTGCTCCAACGCCATAATGAGGTCCTAATTTCTACGCTAATGACGCCGATGTGTCTCTGATCCCATTGTGTCAAAGAGGAGATTACCGCTCCCCCACCCTCCCTTTTTTCAATATCATTAAGATTGGGCTAATTACGGGGATCTGCGCACTGCACAGATCGCCTGACACACACACACACACACACACACACACGCACACACACACACAGAGCACTTTCTCCATTCCTGCCCAACTCCCTAGACAGATCGCCGGACGAGGCTTGGCCTGACGGGAAAAAGCATGAAGGAGCAGGGTGCAGGGGAGGGAGGAGGAGGAGGACAAGATGGGGGGTCAGAGAAGGGGAACTCTGAGAGATTAATGACCCACATGAAGCATGGAGGGGAGGGGGAAATAAAGGCATATAAAATTGAGCCATGTGCTTGCTTGTGTGTGTGTGTGTGTGTGTGTGTGTGTGTGTGTGTGTGTGTGTGTGTGTGTGTGTGTGTATGTGTGTGTGTGTGTGTGTGTGTGTGTGCTCAGGAAGGGGTCTGCCAGTAAACATAAAACACATTATGCTCATTAAACCACAGTGGACAGCAGATGTATAGTTGTTAGCGGGCCTAGTGCAGGCTGCAGAATGCTAAATGTGTGTGTGTGTGTGTGTGTGTGTGTGTGTGTGTGTGTGTGTGTGTGTGTGTGTGTGTGTGTGTGTGTGTGTGTGTGTGTGTGTGTGTGTGTGTGTGTGTGTGTGTGTAGGGGGCTACAGTATTGTGCGTCTTCACTGCTTCTTCTATTAGACACTGATTTACATGGGGAGCAGCGGCACTGTAGATAGCTCTGAGTTATGACTTCAATTACAGCAGACATGCACGAGCGTGCACACGTACGCAGATGCGCGCACAGGTGCTTAAGAGAGATGGAGAGGCATAACAGAGGGAAATCTCATTGTGTCTACAGATTGGGCAGAACCAGCAGATGAGGCCTAGATTGGATTGGCCCTGACGGCAGAAGAAGTGTGTATGTTCAGAAATAAAGCAAAGTGTGTGTGTGTGTGTGTGTGTGTGTGTGTGTGTGTGTGTGTGTGTGTGTGTGTGTGTGTGTGTGTGTGTGTGTGTGTGTGTGTGTGTATTCAGACGTAGGGAAGAGCCTGACCTTGAATGCCTGAATCAGCCGTGATTAATCAGAAGGCTTTTATGAAATTATTTTCTATTCCAGTGACCCAGACAAAGGATCGCCATTTATCAGCTGTTGTGTGTGCGTGTGCATCCATGTCTATGTGAGTGTGTAGTGACACCCAGAAAAAAAGGTGTTTGATTTGAGTGTGCAATATGCAAACTGGGTTCTTTTGTGTGTGTGTGTGTGTGTGTGTGTGTGTGTGTGTGTGTGTGTGTGTGTGTGTGTGTGTGTGTGTGTGTGTGTGTGTGTGTGTGTGTGTGTGTGTGTGTGTGTTTCCCAGCATGGCGCAGACATAGAAGCAGACGGTGCACGGTGCATTGCCTGTGGTGAAGCTGTGGTGTGCGTTCCCGGTGCAGCTGAAAAACAGGGCACCGCAAAGATTTACAGCGCGGTCGCAACCAATAACGGCCCCGATGAAGCCGGTATTGTGCGCTAAACAGGCACTGCGGCCGTGCCCTTATTATTCATGAAATACTGACAGTGGAGAATAAGCTATTTGAAGACGAAATGTAAACATAATGGAAGGAATTATGAGGAGGAGGGAAACGGGGAATTATAAAATATTGAAAAATCGCAAGTGAGGAAGGAGAGGCTGTGGGCGTGAGTGGAGCGAAACGTGCAATAAAGACAAGAGAGCGAGGGTGACGGGGGGGAAAAAAGACACTGTGAAAGACAGTGGGAGAGAGAGAGAGAGAGGGGGAGAGAAAAACAGAGAGGAAGGGAGATGGACAAAGACAGAGAGGGATTTAGGAAGGGGAACATGAGGGGGTTGACTCGGTCCTAATGAAGACGGACAGCTCCTGTCCATGCCCCCGATAAGCAGGGACCTCCCGTCACCGCTGTGACACCAACGCCATCAATAATGGGTCGGTGGGTGTGTGCACTGCACTGGCATGAGAGGAACATGCATGGGCGAAGCCATCTGTTGGTGCCTGCAACAGGCCCCCAATACCTGAGAAGACACCCAACAGGTATGCCAACTGTACGAGAGAGAGAGAGAGAGAGAGAGAGAGAGAGAGAGAGAGAGAGGACGACCAAGGTCGACCGAGGGCGACAGAGGAGACGGAGAGAGAGAGAACGTAGAAGAGGTACTCTGTCAAATTCCCAGTGTTCATTTAACTCTGAGTGCATAAAAACATTGAGGATTTTACTGTGTAGCCCTTCACCAGGCAGGCATCCGTTAAGTGCAAATGAACAGGAGAGTGAAGGAACGATGAATAGGGGCGTCTCCTGAGTTAGAAGTTACCCACAAACACAGCATCCACAACGAGGGGGGGATGGGAGGGTGACAGAGAGAATGAGAGAGTTTTTCGACAGTAAAGACACTATATTCCATAACCACTCAGAATGCCACCAGGGATGGATTGGAGAGTGTAGGCGTGTGCCCCCGGTGTGGGTTTGATTGGTGGTCCATGGTGTGGTTTCTTTCTTTTTGATCATATGATACAGAAGACAGGGCCATGTGAGCAGAGCGTAGGTGTGGAGTTGGGAGTCGGGGACGACGTGATTCGAAGTAGGACATGTCCCTTCCATCATCTCCATCCCAGCTCCAGCTCAGCCAATAACGCAGACAACTCTTAATATACCGCTCCTCGAGTCACGTGCATGCGCACACACAAATCAAAAGTGCGTGTCTGTGCACACGGATGATGAGAAAATGTATTGAATTCCCCAAACCATCATTAATCTGAACTCCAGTTCCATTAGGGAAGATCGGCATAATTAGTTTTGTGTGTGTGTGTGTGTGTGTGTGTGTGTGTGTGTGTGTGTGTGTGTGTGTGTGTGTGTGTGTGTGTGTGTGTGTGTGTGTGTGTGTGTGTGTGTGTGTGTGTGTGTGTGTGTGCACTCACTGATACATGTGTGCGTGTATGTGTGCAGGGGTGTGTGTCTGTGTGAGTCAGAGAGATGAAGATTGCCTGTGTGTGTGTATTTTTGAGTTATGAGCGGCTGATATTAGATTGTGGTGAAGACTGAGGTTTCCCTGGCGATTTGCAGTTCTGAACATGTGTTTGTTTTTATTGCATTTCAGAAAGAGACAAAGAGAACACAATCAGGTGGGATCTAATATTCCTGCCACTCTGTGTGCGGCCGTGCGTTGTGTAGTACGTGTGTGTGCGTGCGTGTGTGTGGGGTGCACACCTGCGTGTTTATCTCAAACAGTAAACGTTAATATGGAACTCTGTTCTACCATGAGATAATTGCACTTTTGCTCTCGGAGGCAATCCCCTGACACATATAAATGTGTGTGTGTGTGTGTGTGTGCGTGCGTGGAATTGTGCGTGTGCTTACTGGATCTTTCCTGCAGAGCGCCTGTGGGGGCTAATTGAGCCAAACTACCAAACAAGGCTGCACTCGATGAACAAGAAAATAACGACGTGTGTGTGTGTGTGTGTGTGTGTGTGCGCGCGCGCACGCTCATTTACGTGCATTTGCATGTGTACCTACCAGTGTGTGTCTCCCTGTACAGCAGACTGGTGAACTCATCCAATGTGGCCTTGGGGACAAGGGGACTGCAGTGTGTCACTATTGGAGACTAGAACAGGAACTAGGGCCTGAGCTGTGCTACAGGGACAATGCTGGTAGTGGCATCACATTGATTACGCTTGTTTAGGAAGCAATTCAGTGAATCATGAAATATCTAATTTCACCGCAACTCAATTGACTTATTTTTTTAAACATTTTTAATACTGTGATTTCACAAATGCAACTGGGCAGAACTGATTTACCCTCAGTATCATACACCAAGCTTCATGTTGTCAGCACATTTTATTTTCAATAAGTTTAATAACGTTCCAACTCGATGGATCCCATTCTTACGATCTATGCACTTCTACGCCCCTGCTGGTAATACAAAAAAAAAAACAGCACCCCCGATCAGGTGATTGTTCCTATCTAGGTTGGCCTTTTATCTAAACCCTAATTTTGCCACCGCTGATCCAGTTTTCCCAGACATTTGGTTCAAGAAGGGAGCTCTCTCCTCCTTTGAAGTTCGACTCATGTTCTAACGTGGGTGGAACGCGATTATGCATTTGACCCTACATATATTACGACGCACGCATCTCTCTTCTGACAGCATGGTGCTATACTCTACTGTAATGGACCACCAGCATGCAACAGAGTGCACTCAGCTGTGCGGTTGTAGCGCTGGATGTCAGGGGTGAGCTAGATCTCGACATGGTGTACGTACGGTATGTACATGAAGGCTCTCAGAGGCACTTTACAAGCCATAAGCCTGAGTTATACTTAGCTGCGCGTGGGTGTCGTGCAACTAAAATAGCCAATCTACAAGCTCACAACGCATTGCAGTGCGACGCGTTGTGAGCTTGTAGATTGGCTAGTATTAGTCGTAAAATAGTATTTTCATTGCATTCAGGGGCACAGGAGCATTTATGCAAGGCTCCAAAACACACCGAGTCAAAGCACACACACACACACACACACACACACACACACACACACACACACACACACACACACACACACACACACACACACACACACACACACACACACACACACACACACACACACACACACACACACACACAATGCTGGCGAGGTGGCTCATACATAATGAGCAGGCACCTCCGGAAGCATGATTTAAAGTCTCTCAATAATGTATCTGGTCAGATGCAGCGTTTCGTTCACACCTCATTACCCGCGCTCACCTTTCTCCTACTGAGGAGATGGGAATGCAAATGTGTCTTGCTTGTTTAGCCGAGAATAGCTAACATTTAGAAATAGAGAGGGAGAGGAACAAAGACGGGGAAGAGTGGCGGAGAGGCATCCTACGTTCTGACAGATGAATCAGCGGTTCAAATGAAGGGTGACTCTGGGACTGGAGACTCGGGGAGAGAAAAACACTGAGCCGGAGAAAAACAGAGACAGTCAGCTTACAGCAACCAATGGATTGGACTGGAAGGGGATTACTCACTCCTGCAGCTCATCAAATTCTCCTGCAAGATAGTGTACTTGCGCCGCGGAATGATCGCGTAGTTACCATTACTGATGGCTTTCTCGCGGCAACTGATCACGTCACCACGGTTACTGATTGCATTGCAGAGGTAACTGATCGCTTTGCCATGCGAGTTACTGGCTGCAATAAAAGTGTTTGGAGAGGCGTCAGTGTTGCTTCACCCGCCGTGACTCGCCTTATGTATGCTGCCTGCAGAACGGTGCACGACGTACACGTGTGTGGGTGCGTGTTTCTGTGTGTTGGCCGCTGACTTTCTTATCTAAGGGTAAACAAAGTGAAGCCCACACTGAGGAAACTAAATGAGCATTCAAGGGCCTGGGTATGCTGGGTGATTTGTTTGAATGCTTAAGGTCACGGCACAGGCTACGCAGCTAGCCGAGCAACCAAAAAGACTGTCCCTGTTCTGTAGCGTTCATGTGTGTGTGTCTGTGTGAGCACGACACGCGCGTTTGTCTGTTTACCTCACCTTGCGCTCATGTGTCTGGATCAATAGCGGCCGCTTGGAGGTGGGAAAGGGAGGCTGTATGTGTGACTAAATTCCACTGGCTCACTTGTGACAGCCCTGTATTGATCAACAGAGTCATTCAACTGATCTCTCAGCTCTAGCTTGTTACTTATCCACATCAAAGCCCTGTCAGAGGTCTATAGCATGAACGCACACAATGAACACACAACTATACTACTCCTGCAGGTAGACATACAGGTCACGTCTTCGTCAAGACTATGCAGCATATCGTCACTGTCGAGCAGAAACCTTGCATCTCCATATTGTAATCTTTTAATGTTTTTTTCATAAACTAATATCCTTCTTCGTCGTATGACAGTGTTTTGCGAAAGCAGTGAGTCTAGCTGATCCACAAGGAGTTGCAGCGCTGAGCTTGTATATGTGCCATTTTCACGACATGCCCAAAATAGGGACGCCAGGTTTAAAGTGGCTTAGTCTGTCTGTGGGTTTTTATAAATATTTAACCGATGTAGCCAAAGTATTAACAAGAACTTGTTATTAAATAATAACTACATTGGATCCATTCTTGGTTCTTAAGAACCAAGAATCAGGGTTCATGAGATTATTTTTTTCCATTTCCTGGAATGTGTACTAAAGCTTCACACACGGCAAACCATAGACAACAGTGTGCTGTTCGGGCTGATTCTGTTTCTCCACAACATGCTGCTGCAACCTACCGCTCACATCACCCACCCACACACTTCACTTATCTGACACAGAGAGCCCTATTTTCGCTTTTCAACCAAAAAAATAAATAAAAATTCCATAAGAGGGCGCTCTAACGCAACTTAGGAATGATCCTAGGATATGGACGGATGTGACGTCATCCCCAAAAAACGGACGTCGGTCCGCCCAATTAAGTAGAATCTTGAGAAAAACAGTTCTACCTCCATTATTTATTTATTTTGGCGAAAACCAGCCATTTTCGATGGGCGATCGCTCTAAAATGGCGGATCGCGGTAGAAATGTTATTGTTCCAGTCGATAGACGGGACCCTACCCCATCGCCCCGGACATCTTTTGTTTACATCCGGGTTCCCCGTTGTGGCTTCTACAGCCGTCTAAAGATCACAGAGACACGGTAAAAACGCTGGCACTCTTGAGGACGATTTGGATGCATAGTACCTGGCACTCAATGTGTTAAAGGCAATGGCATCTGGCACGTTGATTGGTTTTATTATTGTAACGGCCAAACCACACCCACTGTATGCATAATGTAACGGGTAGCGCAGGTGTTTTAGGGATAAGGCTGGTATCCAGAAGATAGCAACTTTTGAACGGGAACGCCCCCTTGCGCAATGCTAAATCCCCAAATAGTGGATTTAGTCACTCTTGGCTAAAGTAGGGCCCAGAGTGCTTTAACTGCCTGGGAATATTAACAGTGGTGGTAAGTACATTTACTCAAGTACTGTGTGTACTTCAGTACAATTTGTAAATGCTTTTACTTTACTTGAGTATTTCCAATTTTCAGTACTTTATACTTCTACTATCAAAGGCAAATATTGGACAGCTTTAGTTACTAGTTACTTTACAGATTTTGATTAGTATTATTATTGTTATTAAAAAACATGCATTAGCCACTTAAGCCCTATTTTATACTTCTAAACGTTTTTTTTGTTTTAAGTTTCACACATTTATATTATGTATTAATGCCAATACTTTTGTAATTTTACTCAAGTACAATTTGAATACAGGCCTTTTACTTTTTAACTGAGTATTTTTATATCGCGGTATTGATATTTGTTTACTTTAAAAAAAAATCACAGTATTTCTTCCACACACCACATCCAGGTGGGACGAGAGGGAGGCCTAACAAGTGCTACAGTGTTTTCCTCTCCAGGGTCTTTATCACTGCTGTACTGTGGGGTTTTATCACCTCAAGGAGTGTCTGCAGAAGCACACATTATTTTGTCTACATAACGAATAGGTTGCCATGTTGAACCATCAGCCTGAGATCAACTCTGCTAGTGTTATTGTGTGTGCGTGTGCGTGTGTGTGTGTGTGCGCGCACACGCATGCAAGTGTATGCGTCTTTACCCACTAATAAGGTTTTGTGTGTGTGTTTGAGTCTTT
>NC_137618.1:31085039-31105039 GCF_963280865.1 Gymnoscopelus braueri
TATGTCTTTGCGTGCCGGTGTCCCTCACCAAAAATAGCAGATATACAAGCTCCCAACACGTCACAGTGCGATGCGTTGTGAGCTTGTAGATTGGATATTTCCACTGTAAGTATAACTCAGGCCGAAGGGGGATGAGGAGATGATGATGTCTGATTTTCACCACATCAGATAATTCATTTCCTTGAGACTTTGCAGATTTCCTGCCATTATGCTCTTGTCAACACACTCTCCCTCTTGTCTCTCTCTGCCTCCCTCCCCGTCGCTCTTTCTCGCTCTTTCTCTAACAGTCCGCCGTCCGCGGTGTCCTTCAGGGTGTGTTATCGATGGTTTTATGTCCAGAGAGTTGGCTACTGCTGGGACGACGGCCGGGGGCCATAACTCTGTATTAGACAATAACTCTCAACTGTCCCCCATCCATCCATCTCTTTCTTTTTCTCTTTCTCTCACTCTCTCTCATCTGCCTGCCTCCGTGATAGAAAAGGGGATTTCACACAGATTCACCCACCCCACCCGCACCAAGCTCAGTCTTTGTCTCAGAGTGAATGCATGTGGACGTGCTTGTGTGTCATTTGCTGTACACACCTGCACACCGTTTGTGTGTCCAATGTTCATGCTGTGACAGCTGGGACTTTCTACCCACAGAGACCTGCCAAACCAAACACCCAAGGGGCCCCTCCAGCCAATCCGCTATCAAGAACCAAAAGACTCTTAACGAGCACCTTCACCTTGGTAACACAAACACAAGGCTCCCAGAGGACAGCCCTCGCCCCTTAAGGCTTAAGGCCAAGTCAACAGGAAGGGGAGGGGTTGGGTAGAGGAATAGTTACATTGGAAGGAGCTGAAAGGAGGAAACATAGAACATTGCCTTCCATCTACAGTAGTGGCTCTCAAAAGTGGGGTCCGGGGGACCCCCAGGGGTCATTGAGGAGGTTGCTGGGGGTCCCCCCCAGCAAAAATTGTTAATATAGCATAACAATCTGTTTAACCACTTTAAACCTATACACATTGGCTATTCGAAAATAGCCAATCTACAAGCTCATGACGTACATTTTGTACTGGCACAAAATATTTTTTGATGGGGGTCTGCAGCCAAAACACATTCATTTGAGGGTCCATGAAAGTTTGAGAACCACTAACTCACAGTACATGCTGCCTCTCTTTGCTCAAAAAATATATAGTAAAAATAAATGAATAAAAAACACCATGACAAAAAAACAGTGGCAGCGGTCTGAATTGGCCTGTTTCAGATCGATGCAGTTCGAGGATCCCTTTGCTTGTCGCATTGTGAATCATTGGTGTGGACTGGGCTTAAAACTGAAATCTAAAAACGCACTTCAAACCCCACTGCAATACAGCCCTGCAGTGGCACATTTACAACACCCTCTGATCGACATGTTCCCGACATGTGTCAGGAACATCCTTTAACTACATTAACCCTGGCGTCACCATTTTGGCCATATCTTCTAAATGGTTTAAAACCTTTCAATTTTTTTAATTCTCTATCAGAAATAGCAAAAATAGCAGATCGACAAGCTTTTGTAGATCAGCTTGTTTTGGTTGCTATTTGTCATATGACAAAGTATAGGGCTTAAGTGGTTAAGGGTACAAGTGGACTTCAAGTGCTCACTTCTATTTCCCCAATTTGCACCCCCCCTACCGCACCGTCTGTTGGGGACACTAATGTCTCCACTGTTGCCTGAGCTTAACAAATGGCTACTTAAGGAGCTGACATCTCTTTCCTGCAGCAGCACCAATGTGTCCCTCTGCAGAGAGCTAATCCGTTGGCTCTAATGGTGAGAATATGCGCTTGTGTGAGTGTGTGTGCATACTTGTCCCCACAAGTATGGCAGAATTTGAGAAATAGACATTGTGAGGACCAGTTTCCCTGGTCCTCACAAGGGAAATTGCTGTTTCATGGTTAAAATGTATTTGGTGAGTTAGATTAAAAAATTGGAAAAGATTCAGTATGGGTTTGGGGTTAGGATTAGTAATTTCATGGTTACGGTTAGAGTTTGGGGTTGAAATTATGCATTATCTATACTTAGTTGAACTCTAGTGTCTTGCACCGAACATAGCAGATCTAGAAGTTCGCTACGTGTTGCGTCGTGATGTGTTGTGAGCTTGTAGATCGGCTATTTTTCCGGCTTTAAGGTAAGGGTTATAAATTGGAAAAACATTTTTAAATGGCATTCATAAAATTACCGTCCTAAAATGATGATGTACTCACAAGTACAGTAATGCAACCTGCATGTGTGTGTGTGTGTGTGTTGAGCCCTGTGTACTTGGGCTTGCCAGCCCCTCACTGCACCGCTCCAGCGGGTTCCTCAGCCTGTACCACAGCGATGTTCAGCTTAACTCAGCACTGACAGTGGAAAGCCACAGACTGTGAAACACATTTCTACAGCATTTCCATTCTAATAATTCCGTCTAATCCTGGCGTGTGTGTGTGTGGGGGGGTGTGTGTGTGTATTCCGTGCGCGCTTCTGTGTGTGTGCACGTCCATGTGCACCTTTGCGCGGACGTCGGCCCGTGTGCGGCAGTCGGCAGTCGGCGCTCTCTCTCTCTCTCTCTCTGTCAGGCTTGTTGAAGTGTGGCAGGTGGTGTGTGTGGCTGTGAATGTGTTATTTTGTATTATAACAGCTCCGTCCCCAGGGCAGTGCATGAATAAACCATGTTGTATTCTGCTGTGGGGGAACTGCATGCTCTCCGTCTAGGCCATTAATCAGTCTTTAGGAAATCACAAGCCACGACTTACTCTTTGTTTTTCTTGGTTTCAAGTGCAGGCAAACATAAAAACAGACAACCGTCATTCAAAGTGCTTTGCTAACTTAACCACTTAAAAGGACCACTTCACCTCACTAATGTTCATTATAGGATATACAACGAATAATAACAATAGCAGATCTAACAACTCACAATGTGTTGCATCGTGAGCTTGTAAATTTGTTATTTTCACAATGTTTGAATGTGGGAACATTTTCGCCTATAATGACTTACCCAAATAGGTACGCCAAGTTCAAAGTGGTTTAAGGTGTGTGTGTGTGTGTGTGTGTGTGTGTGTGTGTGTGTGTGTGTGTGTGTGTGTGTGTGTGTGTGTGTGTGTGTGTGTGGTGCACAGGTCTTGATTGACCCCGGATCGCGTGGACCTACCAACAGACTTGACGGTGATGGTCTTGGAGGCTGATTTCTCCCCTATCTTCTCCCAGATGAGCTCCGGTTCAGTGCCACTTTGTAACCACTCTGTGGCGGTGCAGCGGTACACTCCCGCGTCCCCGGGCAGAGCGTTGTACAGGTAAAGGGTGTGGCTGTCGGTCCGCGCTTTCTCCACCCGAATCTCCCCGTAGCTGTAGCGGTCCTGATAGGTCGGGCCGGGCAGCACCGTGCCCTCCCGATCCACGGAGGCCACCTCCACGGGGGGTCCGGTCGCCTGCTCTTCCGTCCGCTGCCAGGACACGGAGAGCGGGCCGGTGGTGGAGAGGATGGAGCAGGTCAACTGCACCACGTCGCCCTCCAGGACCTCCGAGGAGTTAGTGGACATCACCACTGTGATGTTACTCTCTGTAGGAGAGGAGAGGAGAGGAGAGGAGAGGAGAGGAGAGGAGAGGAGAGGGGAGGGGAGGGGAGGGGAGGGGAGGGGAGGGGAGGGGAGAGGAGAGGAGAGAGGAGAGAGGAGAGAGGAGAGGAGAGGAGAGGAGAGGAGAGGAGAGGAGAGGAGAGGAGAGGAGAGGAGAACAAATTTGAGCTTCTATCCAACAGTGATACTGCTTTCTGGCTTGTAGCTGGCCTCTGGCATATCAGAGTGACAGAGCCAGCAAAAAGGCCCTGGTGGCTTTGGGCTTAATGGGGCAGGATCCAATGTCTGACACTGGCATGGTAACCGGGCCATTGGGGTGGGGGGGCAGAGAGCGGTCTAAGATCACAGTGCTTGCCGTCTCAGATGCTGTGGAGGATGAAAGCCTTCAGCGCCTGTCCCTCTCCCCTGTGTGTTAACGTTACTGTATAGCTGCGTTTCTCATCTCTACTCTGCACACATCATATGGGAGTGCTGGTGGACCTAAAAAAGGCCCTTTTAGCCCCCCAGGGCTGGCGGTGGCATCTCAGGGGGGACACGGCTAAGGGTCCTCCCCTGTGTCATCCCCCCCAGGGCCAAGCTTCACCGCTTCCTCTCTCAGCTCTCAACCAGTCATCTTAATAAGCATGAGCTCTCTGTGAATATGGAATAAAGCCACTCCTTTATACTTCCTTTTAAAAGAAAGAAAGGAAAGCCGTTATGCACAGCCCCCCTCCTTTTCTCATCCTTACAATTTCACAGTTTCCACCCCGTTAGCTACAGTATATAATGCATTCTTTAGCCTTTTTCCCCCCTACATACTCGAGAGTAAAGATGCATAGATGGATGGATAGACTGTTTCAGAGATGAATCATCCAAGATGGAATCTGGGTAACGTCTTGTTGCTCTCATGTAGCCATTCCTTCTGCTCACACTGCTTCTCCTTTCATTTTTATGCCCCCCTCCCAACAAAATAAACAGCTCCTGTTCCTTCTCTTTTAATGTTCCTCTCTCCTTCTATCAGCTACATTCACACTTCCCCTCTACCTTTGTTCCTGTCTGTTTGACATTCAAGTGCAGTTCTGTCTCTCTTTCTGTGTCTCTCTCTCTGTCTCTCTCTCTTTCTCATCCATCACGACTGATTTGTGGGAAGTGGTTACATACGCCTTTCCTTTTTCGTCACCTCTGTCTTGTCTACTATTAAAGCCCTATACTTCATTGACGAATAGTGAAATTAGAAGATATACAATCTCACAACATGTCACATTGCAAAGCTTGTGAGATTTTATATCTGCTATTTTTCCGTTATTTTTTAAAGTAAAAACATATACATATTTATAAACATTTAGAAATGTTTTGAGAATAGAAAATGTGTGCGTGAGAGAGACGGGGAGCAAGAGCGAGAGGAGTTTGTGTGCATACACAATCCCTGGCCTATATCTCTACATTCTGTTAAGAGCTCTCCTTGAATAACTGATATGATTATTATCCTTTGTAGACCTCATAAATATCCTTTATGCAGGGCCCACCGGTGGGTGAATGGATGGTGCGTATGGTTGCAACGTCAATACTCTCCTATCTAAATCAAGCTATAATTGCATAAAAAGATCTTACAAAATAAAACATAAAATCCTTTATGGGGCATTAAAGTCTTATTAAAAACAAAGTCTCCCAAACCGAGGGGGTCTCTGGAGATTTAGATTACTTGTTTCGGGCTTATTTAGCAAGGCGTGTGTGTATATATATGTGTGTTTTAGCTGGGATGCTTCTGGCTGGTTATTTTTTCTTTATTCTGCTGGTACAGTAGCAAAAAGCCACAGCCCCAGCCCCGATAAAAGGAAAGGAAACCCAATAAGTGGTGGAGTAGCATTTCACTGCTGTCGTAAATGAAAGTGGAAAAATAAAACCTTGGTGACGGAGAGGGACTGTGGGCAAGGTTTGGAGGCGCTGCTGTAAATTCGCATCCATCAGCTGCCAGCCCTGCGCAATACTGTCGGCCGGCTCCGTTAAGCCCAGCTGAGACAGCTCTGCCCCAACAGAACACATTAATTTAGCCTGGGGATCCATTTAGAGGGCCCTTGAGAGGTGGGCCCCATTCTCCGCTTTTCTCTTTCTCCACGCTTTCATTTCACGGTTGTTAGCTCAGCCTCCTTGAGCCCGGACTCTCTTTTCAGCTCACCATTATCCTTGCTTCACTGTTACCGTCTCTCGCTCAGCCAAGAAAATGGGAAGGACCACAACACTGCATTACCAATCCTTAGCCGTCCGCTCATACAGAAAATACGTCAGCATTACCTTCCCCTTCTGACTCAGAGCTAACAATACAGGCTGTACGTTTGTCTATGATGTGCCACTCTAGTCTAGAGACAGCGGGCATGGCCTGGCACTCTATGTGACATTAGCATGAAAACTATCATTATTATAATTGACAGACAGTGTATGTAAGGGGCCAGTGGGATGGATTATTACTCACTGAGTGGCTGCACTGTGATCTGAACGTTACGGGATCTCTTGCTGCGGTCGATGAAGTCTCCCGTGGGCGTCTTCTCGCGCTCCGTGACGCGGCAGATATACTTGCCGGCGTCCTCGGGTCGCAGCCGCTGCAGCTTGAGCAGGTGCACGTTGGGGCTCTCCTTCCGCACCGTCATGTGGCCGGCGGCCTCGCGGGCCACGTAGTCGGGGCCCAGGACGGGCACAGCGCTGGGGCCCACCACGGCCACGGGCGAGCTGCTGAAGACCCACGACACCGAAAAGAAACGCTCGGGGACATTCTGGGCCTCGATGGTGCAGCGAAGCTCCAGCGGCTCACCGGCCGTGAAGGACCGCCGCTCCGTGCTCACCTGGATGCTGAAGTCCCGATCTGAGGGGAAGAGGAGAGCACAAAGAATGGGTGGGTGGATGGGATAACCATTTAAACACAAATATAGTATCTACAAGCTCACGACGACGCATTGTGAGTTTATCAGCTATTTTTGCTAAATGTTTGCCTAGTTTCGTCAAATGCCGAATGTCAAGAATAGGGACACTAGGGTTCATTAGGTTAAAGGGTTATGGGCAGTCAGCAGACGCTCTTATCTGTGTGTACAGATTATTATTTTGATAGCATATTGTTTAGGCTGATGCTAGGTTCTTGCTTTACCTGTGATCTTAGTTTACTGAGGCACTACACGGTCTCTCTACATTCTATGTAAGTGATTACCTTGCTTATTGTAAGTCACTCTGGATAAGAGCACCTGCTAAATGCCTAAATTGTAAATCCGAAGCGATTTACAAAGTGCAGTGGGGGAGTAAGCGACATGAACCCATAGTCAACCAAACAACAGGGTAAGTGGAGTGAATAGAGTGCTTAGAAAAATATGAAGTACTACAACGTAACTAGGATAGCTGGTAGACATCAAACGTGGCATCTGTCCTAATAACATACTATCTACGTAAATAACAGTGCATCTGTAGGACAAGCAAACAGCATACAGCAATCTAAATAATGTACAATCTATAATAGGGCTATGTACTGTAAATAGGCAGTATGTACAGACGCATTAAAATAAGGAGTAGGATCAGAAAATCTGAAAAGAATAGTGAATTGACCAATAAAAAAGAAAATCCTGAATAGAAAATGTGACCCTATGAGATATCAGATCTTTAAATGTCAGATCCCTTTCAAATGGTTTCGGTGTTTGTAGGAGGAGGATAAATATGTCAAAATACTGCACAAAATACATAAACAGACAGAGGGGTAGAATTTGTGAATAGTGACACATTTAGCCTAGGTGTGCGGGTAAGAGGGAGGAGATCCATTTAATAAGATGATGTTGTGTTCCCATTCCGTTTCACTTGTCAACTTGTCAAAGACAGAAAATGAGATTTATATACAATGCTGTGCGGAACACTGCATTCAGTTAATATTACACCGTCTGGAAGGTTGATCCAACATGAAGTCAGAGCAAAAGAGAGAGGGAGATGGGGGGGTAGGGGGAGGGTTAATAAAAACAGACTGTGGAGGGGAGAAAACACAAGAGTGTGGAGACAGGGGGGGGAGAAGGGGAGAGAGAGGGGAGCAGGCAGGGGTCACGGAATGAGACGCAGCGGTAAAACGCTGATCTCCCAGCCCCGCTTCCCTCTCCCTCCCCTTGGTTTCACCTCTGCAATAAAAACACACCACATCTAATTAATATTCTCTCCAGCGGTCTGAAAACACATCCGTGCACTCCCTTCCTCTCCTGCTGCACTTTCTCCCACTGTACAGAATAACGGGCAGCGTTGGCTCTGTGACTTGGCCAAAATCACACATGTCTTGTTGACAGTGTGGAGAAACGTGCGTGCGTGTCCTTTATTTACAGTATTAATTTCCACATGATGAGCCCGGTATTGTACGTATCAGAGAAGCATGCTTGGCCTCGCAGTGAGGTGCTCGCCCCCCCCCCCCCCGGCTGTAATTATGTGGACTTTAAACAGACTTCCTGAGGAACACATTAATGTGGAAAGGTTCAAAGCCTGACTGCAGAGCTCGTTATGCAGGAACATTTTGGGGGGGGGGGGATGACATGTGCATTAAAACGTATGTGTATACACAAAAGTACACTTGAGACACTCGCACTTGAACATTGCATTTCATAAGCACCAGATAGTGAGCCTTGCATGCCGAGTAGCCCAATTTATACTTAAGACGGCGTCTCGCTCTGAAAACGCGCTGACGGCGTGTAGATTGGCTATTTTCGGAGCACAGCGCCGTTATACGATGGAGCATAAAAGAGGCAAGACAATCTCTCCACCCGGCAGGAAGCCACAAACAGGATACATGCGACACACACAAACAAGCAAGCACCCGTCGTGCGAGCAGGGGGCGGCAGACGAGACACGAGGTCAGCGGCGCTAATAGAACAGAGAACAGACACCAAAACAATGCACAGACCGGGCTGCTAGACGCTCGATGAGGCGTCGGGACAGCGGGTCGTGTCTGTGTCATGTAATTGTGAGGGGGGCGGGCGAGGAGGGATGGGGGGGCTAAGCTGAAGGAACCATGACCTGCTTTTACAAGGATGTGGTCTCCCCCCCCCCCCCAGCATGGAGCTCAGTTAGGGCCGTGTTTACCAGAGAGGGATCAGCAGAGAGGATCCTGAGACAGACTAGCAGACAGCCACACACATGTTAGTGTTTAGAGCTAATTGGGAGGGAAAACAACAACAGAAGAGAGGGGGGGGGGAAGAGAGAGAGAGAGAGAGAGAGAGAGAGAGAGAGAGAGAGAGAGAGAGAGAGAGAGAAAAAAAAATGTGGTGGAGAGAGCACAGAATTAGATGCAGTATAAGAAGAGTCGTGATTACAGAAAGGGAAAAAAAGGAAGAGAGAGCTGAGTGAGCGGCGGGAGAGTGAGGCTGAGAGAGAGAGAAGGAGAGAGAGTGAAAGGTGCATTAGGATTCTGTCCGTGACCTGTCCCTCTGCTCCCGGCTGTAAGTGATTAGTTGGTGATGGGGCTGTCTCAAGACCCACTCCATCTCCTGTACTAAATGCCTAATGAAGGAGATGCTCTCTCTCTCTCTGTCTGTCTGTCTGTCTGTCTGTCTGTCTGTCTGTCTGTCTGTCTGTCTGTCTGATGCACACACACAGGTGCATCTTCAAATGCCCAAAGGCAAGTAGTGTGCACATGCAAAAAGAGAATATTTTTTTAAATAATATATTTATAAAATAAAAGAGGGCACGTTTAAAGAAAATGAGACTGCACTGCATCCATGCACTTACTTAAGTCCTCGCGCACGGACACACACCCATTCCCTTTGTCACGCAACAACGCTCCCATCCATTATAGATTATAGGAGAGAGTGAAAGAGGGTGTGTGTGTGTGTGTGTGTGAGTGTGTGTGCGGGCACACCCACACGTGAGTGTAGGGTGTGGGTCTCTTTGTGTCGTTTGACTCCTCCCAGTGGTAGCTGACACCCATCTGACAGACCCCTCCCCACACACACACACAATATTCACATTGCGATTACTCTTCTCCTTCTCATTCTTCCAGCTCTAACTGGGGCGCCGCCGAGCTCCATCAGCTCAGAAAAAAGAATGTGTTGCTTAATGGAGAAAGACGAAAGTATTCCACTTTGAACAAGAAGAAGGGGGAAAAAAGTTCCAGCAGAAGGCACTCACGTCAATGAGTAACGCCTCTGCTTTCCCCTGGGGTCAAAGAGGTTCATCTGAGATTGCTAACAGTTCGTGGAAGCAAGGGGGAATTAAAAGATATGTTATTGTGTGTGTGCAAAATACAGCACAGTGGTCTCATTAAAGCGTGTCTAGGGACGTGGCGGCAGGGGAGGGTAAGGGTGGTGTGGCTACGGGGTGGGCTGGTGGGCTTTATGGGATAGGAGACGCTTGTGTGAAGTCGCAAAGCTCTTCATTGTTTCTTGTCTTGTCCAGTTTAGTGGTCGACAGCTTATTACCAGATCATTATCATATTAGGCAGACCCCTCCGATCCTCCATCAACAAACACTGTCTTTGTCCACCCTCCCCTCCCCCTGCAGTGTTTATCACACTTGACCACCCCCTCCTTTTGCCTCACTCCCTTCCCCTCCCTGAGCAGATAACTCCCTCTCTCCCTCCCCTCGGGCGACCTGCTCTTGCTGCTGCTGGTGGTACGAGTTTGCTAATTGCCTGAAAAGCAATGGGTGGATTCTCCCACTCACTGCCGTACAGGAACACAAATGAGGCCGCTGTCAGTTGTGGGAGAGGAAGAGCATCACATCCGCAAAAAGAAATGACCCCCCGTTTTTGACTTATGACCTCTGGACCAGATGCCCAGGGAGATGAATGCAATGTGGAAGCCGCAGGTTTGGCGCAGCACACAATGCCCCCCACTGTGCGGGAGCCGCTGACGACGTGCTTAGGGCGCGCCTCTGACGCCCATCAAACAGACACGAACACAAAAGTGGGTATTCTGCGGAGCGTTTAGCTAAGCCCTTCTTAGTGCCACTAATGAGCTTAGCCGCAGATACCGATCAGCAATCAGAGGATGGCAGCGTGCACGCGACACGCCTGTGCGTACGTGCATGCGTGTCTATCAAAAAAAAGAATAGTAGGGCCTCAGGCTGGACAACGCCTGCATCGCTGGCATTAGCTTCCCTTCAATCCCTTCGTCTCACCCTCTTTACTGTCTCTGCCTCCCTCCCCCATTTTAACTTTAATAATTTTAATGGATAAATTATAGCTGCAAACTGTACGATGTATGCCTCGGGATTCGATCTCGTGCGGGCGACCCAGGGTTCGAGGGCCCGCTTGGGCAGGGGAGATATTGCGCTTTGAGCTTCTGGCAATACCTCTTTTCCTGTGATTCCTACCCGACCACAGGATCTAAATTTGTCAATAGACGAGCAGGGAGAAGACCTCCAAATACCGCAGTTATGTAAACATACTCTACCATGCAGATTTGTCAAAATAACGTTTTAATCACAAAAAAAGTAGTGATGGTGATAAGGAGGAAAATGACTATAACGCTCACCTGCGTATCAAGAGGGAACAGTGTGAACGTTTTCACCTAACTCCTAACTCCCTCCCTCTACAGAGTCCATCAATATGTTTGGCCACTCACCCGTGGGCTGGATGCGGAGCTGGGTCTTGTCGCTCTGTTTGCGGGTCATGGCGAACCAGCTGCCATCGGGATCCTGGATCCACTCCGCGGCCTGGCAGTAGAGCAGGCCCTGGTCCACGGGCTGCAGCATGTGAATGGTCAGCCTGTAGGCCGTGGCGCTGAGCTTGTCCAGCCTGAGGTCGCCCGCGGCCATCCGTTGTCGGTAGGGTCCGCCGGAGCGCAACACGAAGTCCCGGGACAGCGTGAGTAGCTCCTGGGGCGGGGCGAGTGCGTCCTCCGGCGAGCGCAGGTACCAGCCTACCGACAGGTGGGTGTGCTGCGTCGTGGTGCGCGACACCTCGCATGTGAGCTGCAGCATGTCGCCTTCCACTTTGGACAGGGTCTGGGCCGGGGCGGTCACCGTCAGCGAGTCTGCGATAACTGTAAGAAAACAAAAACAAACAAAAAAAACCAGTGATGAGCATTCCTTCAAAAATAAATATAAACATTTTCTGGTCTTTGGGAGGCTGAGTGACTGATTGACAATAAGAAGTGCGTCTAACCGCTATATTTCAACCTTTTTATGTTTTTTCGTAAATCAACACTCTAAATCACCGTACAAAAGTGTCAAGCAAAAGTAGCGAAAATAGCTGAACTACAAGCTCGAGCTTGTAGATCAGCTATTTTTGAATTAAAAAAAAAATTAAAGTCAGTTGTGCTCATGCACTGTATTCACTCTGGATAGGATACTAGAGTGTCAGTTAAATGCCTGAAATGTAATGTAACGTAGTACCATATGTAGGTATGAAACATGATGGACAGCTCCACATAGTGTTTTGGTTAAACACACTTACAGTAAGTGTGTTTACTGTAACCGTAGTGGAAGTGGAAATAAACGTTGATTCCGTTCCAGTAAGTAAGTACATTCCCATGGTTTACAGAACAGGGCAAGTATGCATCAGACACGTCCCACTGTGTATAAAGAAGTGTTAATGTCACCATGTAAGGTGAGCGCCCTCAATTTCCTCTTCCACACATGACTTTCACATGTCACAATGTGATGGCGACGCTTCCCCTCTATCTGGCTCAGCCAGCCTCCTCCTGAGACCATCACTCACAATCTATTCCACGTCGACTCTAAAAGACAAACAATGCAACTGACTGACATCTCACTCTGGCACGCCAGCATGTAATGAATGCACTATTTCTCTCTTCCTTCTCTTAAAGCCTTGGGCGAAACAGCTATACAATGCACGGCTTGATCACACATTTTTAAATATGCAAAGACAAGAAAATTTGTTCCAGTTAATGAATTCTCTCTACTGTATAGCTGACAACGGAAGATTGACTCAAAGACAGATGGTTAAGAACAGTGAAGAGGAGAGGGTGTGTGGGTGGTTGGGGGGGGGGGGGGAGACGCGAGCATGCAACGAGAGATGTGACAGTTTTCAGGTGGCAGGCTTGGAGACGCTCCATACGGTGCCTCTCCGGAAATAAGAACTTCCTTGCTTTGGAGTTTCTGGTGGGTGTCTACTGGCTAAAGGAGTGTTTTTTTTCCGGTATGGATTTTAGATTCCTTACCACCAGAGGACAGAGACCCAAAAGCATGATGGGTCATCAGGTCAAAATGAAAAATACAGTTTGCAAACTGTTTGCTCACTGTGCTGTGTGTGTGTGTGTGTGTGTGTGTGTGTGTGTGTGTGTGTGTGTGTGTGTGTGTGTGTGTGTGTGTGACGGGCCATGAGGTTAAAATGAAAAATACAGTTTGCAAACTGTTTGCTCACCGTGGAGTGTGTGTGTGTGTGTGTGTGTGTGTGTGTGTGTGTGTGTGTGTGTGTGTGCGTGTCCAAGTACCGTATGTGTGCTTAAAAGCCATATCCTATTATATACCAAATGGCTTTACCATCTGGCCGCTTGACTCTGCATGGGGTTCTGCTGTTTAACACGCACACGCGCGCGCACAGTACGCATGCTGTGCCCATCAAACACAGCGTGTACTGTACAGACTTCAATGCTCACAATTCACAATGGGCAGCAGTGAGCCATTTACAGTAGATAGGCCGGGATCAAATGAATAGACCAAATACTGGCGAGAGGCCTTCCTGGAGCCACTATGTGTGGACTGTGAGCCCCACTTGGACGCTGGGATATTAAAGTGCTTTGTGCAGGGTATATAAGTGGAGTGTTTTGTGGAGATGTTTGGCTAAAAGGATTGCCATTGTGAGGACAGCAAATCACCATGTTTGAGGTCTGTGCCTCTCCCGCCCGGAAATCATCGACCATGATTCAACAGCTTAATGCCCGTCTGTGTACACTCACTGTAAGTAGGGCCGAGCTCGTGTTTGCGTGCGTGCTGTGTGAGCGCTTTCCTATCGACATCTGTATTCACTGCGCATGTGTGCGACGGCAACACCGATTGAGAGATTACGAAAACAGAGGAAAAGTCACCACTAATGAAATGTGCGGGGGAGACGGAGACAAAGGCGTCGAGGATCAGAGACTCAAGGCGAGAAGAGGCGGAGGAAGGTTGTCTGACATCTGGTTACTGCAGTTTAACAAGACGCTCAAAAGAAAGACAACGCACAGACTGGAAGAGTACAAAGAGAGAGGAAGTAATGAGGCAGGTCAGAGGATATATTCTGCAGAGCTCCAAAACAGAAGAAAAGAATGCTTGAAAAAGATACCCAGGTTTGAAGTGATCTTCAGCGTATTGATGTAGGGCTGAGTGAGTGTACACTTTGAAAAGCTCAGAAAATCCCTTCTCAATTACCTTGGTGTGTTTGCCTGATAAATAACTGAACTGCCAGTGAGGCAAAAGGTATTCCCAGGGGGAAATAACAATCATCTCCTCCTGACAAGATTTGGATTTATTAAATATGCAGTAATCTAAGTAATGGGAGAATTGTAGTAGCAGTAACAACACCTAGCCATGTTAAATAGATGCACATAGGCAATATTTTTTACAGGGCTGGCACTCTGCTCATCGCATCATTTTGCCAACAGTAGCAACTTCTTAGGTGTAAAGCCTGATTTGTCGTACGATGGGGTCCAATGCCAAATTTTCAGAGTCGGCCCCAGCTGTACGATGGGGTATAGAGTAGGTATAACAGGCGAGTGGAGCTGAGATGTATAGAAAGCCTGACACATTACATAAATCGTTAGATATTACCTATTACATGAAATGGCGTTAAGACAATTTTCAAAGCCATTACATAGGCATGACACAAGTCTCATTCGGTGTGTGAAATGGCTAGGCTCTCTGACTAAAACTCCAGTCAACGCTGAGCAAAACGGTAAGCCTAGCTTAGGAGTACCATTGCCGCAACAGCCCACCTACGCTACAGCCTGCAGTTGCCATGACAACCCTCCTACATGATGCTAAAGGGGCTCATGGAACACCCAGGAGTTACCATAACGACACTCCTCAAAACCCCCCCCCTCATCCTCCGCGCTCCAAAACCCCAACTGAGAAGTGTGTAAAAAGCATCCGGCTGATTCTTTCATGTCTCCGGGCCCCAGCTCTACGAGGAGGATAGATAATGCTACTTCCTCTGCCGTGTCCTGTAGGCCAATCGCATCCCTCCACACAGCTGTGTCTGGGAGACAGGAAACCAATCAAAGGGAACCAGGCAATCTCTGTTTATCCAAGGGTCAAGCTAAGGTCATAAACAAATCATTCCCTGACCTCAATCTGGGAAAGATTAAGAACGGAACAAGACGGATGCACACACTCACACGATGCAACACACAAATATACATTACATGTACTGAATCTGGGGTGAAAGGTGGGTACCTGGCCAAGCCAAAACCTGCAACTACTGTAATGCCCATGCTCCTTAGTTCCTTTAGTTTAGATAGTAGACATATGGGGGCTGCCATAGCTGAATGGGTAGAGAGGCCGCTTGGGAAACAGAAGGTCCAACAATTTTTGGTTTGACAATGTGTCCCTGAGCAAGACACTTAACCCCTAACTGCTGTAGCCTGGCATGTAGGGGTGTGCCGATATATCGTCCCGCGATATATCGCGATATGTTTTCGTGACGATATGTATCGTTTTGGGGGAAAAAAATATCGTTTTTATTTTATTTTTATTTTTTTATAATAATAATAATCAGGCATGCAAACAGCCCCGAGGTGAAAAGGGTGACAACATGTTGTTTTTTTTCGGGTTAGGTGTCACACTATTGCCCTATTTGGATTCAAAACGGCTATTGTAGCTGAAAAGCTACAAGTTTGCGTCTTAATAATGCAAAAACAGAATTATTTGTTCTCCCCCATATATTTTCATAATAAAAAAGTGCGTATCGTATCGAAATCGTATCGAAGTTGTGAGCCAAATATCGTATCGTATTGTTTGGTGAAATTAGTGTATCGGCACACCCCTACTGGCATGGCCAGACTAATATCACTGCAATTCTTTTTTTTTTGCAAAGGCAGATTTGTCTGGTTTCCAGGCTATAACTGCTCCCTCCTGTTCTCAAGTCTGACCACTTGAGCAGCAATCAGCTGGGTGAAGCTGAAAACTGAATTTCCCCAGAGGGATCAAATAGGTCTAATTACTGAAATCAGCACAAAGAGTCACAGCTGTTTTGTCTGAACACAATTAACATCAACACTGACAGATATGCAAGGGTAGGCATGCCAAACTTTACTGTTATTTCATCTGAATGAAAATGAGGAGCCATGTTATCTAATTCACTTCCACTGAGGTGTTTGGTCCCGATTTGAGATTCAAAACCAATCAAATATAAAACTACCCTAACTAAAATATGTAAACACATCATGGATACTTGCATGGATTTTGCCACGGAGCACAGACACCAAATGAATTTTGCATATTATTTTCTTATTCATTATGGAAGGTGGCTTTTGTTCCTTGGATTGTGCGTCTACTCGTCTAGACGTACTCTACACCTCCACAACTCTCAGGAGATTTTATTCAGGTATGCAGGAGACTTTTGATTACACATATATTACACATACAACTGATTACACAGTTGTAGATTGGAAAACCTCTCTGTATAATTCTGCCCCTTTAAAGATAAGGCTGTCAAACCTTCACTAATCTTTAAAACCTAATTCGGTTTTTATCCCTCCCTCCGTGTTCTTCCCCTGCTCTGTCAGCTCTCTGAAGTTGAGTGATGACTGTCCTCCCTCAAGCTGGCCTTTATTCCTTTTTATGTCCAGTCACACAGGGATGGATGGTTGGCAGACATGAGGACAGGTAAAATGGAGAGGAATAGACATGCATAAAATAGTGGGGGGGGGGGAGGCGGTAAGCTTGGGGGTTTGATCTCTAGATTCTGTGGCCACTCCCAAATGTAGAAGTCACGAGTCGAGACAGAACATCCAAAGAATATACTGTAAAAGAATACATAAATGCAATGTGTTCGTTCATACAGTATATTGTGTGTGGGGGTGGGGGGCATGCATGTGTGGGCACGCTTGTGTGAGCAAGAGAAGAATGACGGAGGAGAGCAGTGGAATAAAGAGGAGTTGGACATGATAGGCCAGCCCTTGTCATCTGATCCCTCTAATGCTCTTGTCTCGGGAGCCACTGATTACAGGAGGAAAATGGCAAGCTTGACTCACTGCCCTATGGTTGTTTATCATCAGCACAAATGTGTTGGCTCAAACAAGTCTCTCCCTCTCTCTCTCTCAAGACTTTTTTCTTGTGTATTGTGTATCACGATTAAGGTACCCAGCTGCCATCAACAGTTCACTGTATAATGTCATATGCTAACAAGTGCAGTGTTTTCTGTTTAATTGTTTTTTATTTGTCTGAGAAAACGACAGCATCAGCGATCAGCGTGATATGTTGGCCTTTTAACTAGTGGACAACCTCCTACGCCTCCTCGTCCAATTTGTGCACAGTACATACACAGTCGTCTGTATTCCCTTAGGAGATGCGGTCACAGACTGTGGTGTTGTGGTCACAGACTGTGGTGTTTTTACAAGCATTGACCACGAAAAGCATTGTCCTTTCCGCTTACTGTGTAATTATTGTGCAACTTGGGTAGCAGCTTTGAATTCTTTAAAAGAAAGTTGTAATTATGCTGTTGTTACTGTATGTGAGTTGTAAGCAGGCTTAATGAAGAGGTAATGTTGATAGAAATATTTAATGCGTCAAACCGGTCTTGATGAAGTGTGTGTGTGAGTGCATATATATATATATATATATATATATATATATATATATATATGTATATATATATATATATATATATATATATATATATATATATATATATATATATACACACACACACACACACACACACACACACACACACATACATAGTAAATGTTTGTCTGTCTATTCATTTATTTATTTAAGTGTGTGTGTGTGTGTGTGTGTGTGTGTGTGTGTGTGTGTGTGTGTGTGTGTGTGTGTGTGTGTGTGTGTGTGTGTGTGTGTCAGTGAGTGAGTGCAAGGCTAGGGGATCAAATGGTATTGTGAATACACTGTGTGCATGCATGCGTGCGTGTGTGTGTTGCTTTGAAGCAAATGGTCATTTGGCACAGACAAGAGGGTAATTATTGATAATTACTCTGCGCAACAGAGAGTGCCCTCTGAAAAGAAAGTGATTGAGCGAGTGAGTGAGTCTCCACTCTCTCTCCATGTGAGCCCAGCCTTATCGCTAACCGACCGACATCACGCTCAGACCCACGATGACCACGATAAATCAAGGGGGGGGCGGGGGGGGGGGGGGTGTGAAGGGGAAGAGGTACGACAGCAGGAATTTCAAATACTTTACACAGCACATACACCTGTCTTTTCCATTATCATCCATTAACACCCCCCCATTAACATCCTCTTTATTTCTAGCCTCCTCTGTGGGAGAGCGGAGATGAGTCAGATTGGAGGAGGAAGTGGTGCTGGAGGGAGAGGAGGAGTGACAAACAATTGGACAATGTAGACGAAGATAAAGAAACAGAGAACAACAAGGAGAGAACGGTGGATGGAAAGAAACAAAAACAAACCTCTGTCATGGCCTAGGAGCTGGATATGTAAAAACTGCCTTGGGCAATGTTAAGACTCTTATTATTCAGCTTGTAGCTTACTGTATATAGATGGGAAGTATAGCTGTGACTCTTGCCTCAATCCCCTGTACGCAGTGCACCTACTGTACACTCTCTCTCTCTCTCTCACACACACACACACACACACACACACACACTTGTACAAATGCCTAACAACGTGGAGAGAAGGTGCTCTCAAAGGAGACTGGGCGAACAAGCAGGTCTTCAAACAAAAAATACAGAGAGAAAACCCAACAACAACTTCGGTGTACTGATAAAAGAGGACAGTGAACCGAGAGGAAAAAGAGATAGAAAGGAACACGTCTTGGAGACAGCCAGAGGAGAAAGGAGACGGATGGGAGCAAGCCTTAAGAAAAGAGAGGAGTGTTTAAAACAGAGAGAGTTGAAGTCTGCAGTGATGGATCTAGGTTCCCAGCAGGAGGCACATCCATAATACAACACAAACCTATGATCAGATGAGCCATGCTAATAATATATTCATTCTGGGTCTCATTTATCTATGCTATGTTCCTATGTTGCTCTTAATATTGATGTGTCTGAGGGAACCATAGCATACAGTACACTTTGCATTTCTCAACTGGGGGTGATGATGTTTCCATGTTTGCTGCTGCGCGATGAATCGTAAGTGTTAAATGTTGCACGCCTGTTCATGCAACAAGTTACCCAAACCAAACAAGCGTTACAGTTGTTGACTCTGTAAACTTGGTTGGGGAACGCTCCAAACAGGGAGTTGCATTGCTAAAATTTGCAAAAATGTCTTTGGATCCCAATTCATACAAAAGATATATATATTAAACCGTTAAGGTAAAATAAATGTTGTTTTAGGGGGAATCTGACTTACTATTATTTATTATTCAATTTAAAAAATCTGCATAGCAGTGGTTAAGAAGAAACGGAAGAAACGTTATTGCATTATGGCATGCTCACAAGCTCACAGCCCACATACGGAAAATGTTTTCTACAACAGATTTCAGTGTTTGCATAACTTACGAATATTTAACGAACATTAACCAATGTGGGCATCTTACTATAGGCGAAGATTTTCAAAATGTTTCGTTTTTTTCTTTCTCAAGATTTTAAATTTATTTTTAGAAAATAGCCGATCTACAAGCTCACATTAAGTTGCATTGCGATGCATGCGAGTATAAAAGGGCTTTTAAATAGGGCTTTCAACGTGAACCGTGTGGTCGCAAAATCTACAGCAATCGCCACCTTTCCTTGATGAGAAACAATCATTGCTAAAATATTTTGGCACATGGTGCAAGCCAAGGTTTCAATAACACAATGCATTTATCTGTTATGTAAGAACAAGAGCATATAGCTACTCTGTTTCTGAATACCACATCAATACATACGTATAATTATATTCAGTGGTAGCTAGTAGAAGTTCACATGCAAAGGTCGCAACTAAAACACAAACCACATCAGGAACAAACCAAGCTAAACATAAAGGCTGACTCTGCTGTGTGTGTGCTACTAAAGTTATTATTATTACCCAGTGCTGTGTGTGCAGCCTAAATAAACTCATAAATAAAATAATGAATGGATTAAAAATTGCAACACTGGGAATGCTACAGAGAAACACCGTTTGTCTTCCTTGTTGAAAGTATAATGAGACCCTCATAGTGTGGGAGTTACACAAATACAAATCACAAACATCTATCGCATGGCTTTAAGACATTGTAAAAACTGCATACTAATACCCTTTTTGTCATATCACAGGTACAAAACCCTTTTACGCAAGGCCTGAACAAATGTGTTCATATCAGGCTGGATTAAGGAAGGAAATAGAGCTGCAACTATCGATTAAAATATTCTTATCTAAATTATTCAATCGATTACTTTTCTGATTAATC